>NC_141386.1:15838201-15983201 GCF_017979445.1 Akebia trifoliata
TCCCACGTATCATAGGATCATCTATTGCTTGTAACGCATCTATTGCTTTTGTAACGCGTTACCACGTGTAATCAATATTATATCAACAAAGTTGTCTCCGGGCTTTGCCTCGTGTTGCCTCATTTACTTGTTTGCTAGCTATGTGTGTGTGGTGTACGATCATTTTACAAGCTTGCAAGTGGATTTGACCCCTTTGCGCCGCACGACCTCGCTTAGAAAGAATAGGGCCGTGACAGTTGGTATCAATATTATACGTGTAGAGAAAAAATAACTGCACAGTCATCTAGACCATATGCGTGTCCAAGCGGTTGTTTATTATACCATGTGCAAATCAGCATACGGAACATACCTAGTAGAAGAAAAAGCCAAAGTAGAGAGCGCCTGACCTGGTTAGGAGGGTAGCACAGCACTAACAAGACTTGGTCTGCTAAGCAGGGCAGACACTATCAAAGAATATCCGTAATCTTGATGTGTACACGTCAAGCCTAGAGATCTCTCTAGTATATCATATCCCCAAAGAACCCCACTCCATTTAGGATCTTGGGAATCAGAGGATTTTTCGGGATCACCTCCCACAAAAAGGGGAAACCTTACTTAAAGGAAGGATCTATAAATAGTACAATATATACAGAATTAAGGATTTTTTTTTGGCCAATTAAGAGTCTAACTAGTAATATCTATTATTCCTCTACTACTCTAACTTGAGCATCGAAGAGTTTTTGGTAGGTACCATACTAGTATTAGTAAGAAGGAAGAGGAACAACTTCGGATCTGTGAGACAGAGTCCATCAACACCGCTCACCGAAATCTGACCCCACAAATCTGGCACCGTTGTGAGAACACCAACAGCATATTGATTTCGGTCGAAATAATCGTGAGAGTCAATAGAAAAATCGAAGTTAATGTGCCCTACCCGTGGCACCAGTCCTAGATGTTCAACTTTTGACAATGTTAGAAACCATGAGGAAGTAATAAGAGGATATGCAGAAGAAGATGGATGACTTGGCTAAACAGAATCAAAATGTGGGCCAACGTCTTGAAAACCAGTAAAAAGCAATACAAGAACTCCCACTTCGAGATCCTCAGCCTCTTGTTGGAGATGATCGTGCCTCAAATGTAGAAAGTAGTTTTCAACCGCGGATCCCAACTAGAGATAGAGAAACTAAAGTTGTTACTACTACTACTCGAGTGATGCCCACAGTGGGTCCAACACAAGAAAATATCAGATAAATGATCTGAAAAGAGAAAGAGACGATGAAGAATGTAGATATTGGCACAATAGTGGCGCAAACCGTCAGGGGTATCCAGAGATCCCCATTTACAGCGAAGATCTTGGCTGAAGAGATCCTAAAGAAGTTCGTGCCGCAACAGTGCACCCCTTACTTTTGGACAAAGGACACAATAGAGCATTTGTTCCACTTTCGACAAATGCTTACTTTGTGGGAAAGGAAAAAGGGTTTGATGTGTAGGCTTTTCCCTTCTAGTTTGCAGGAAAACATGTTGATCTGGTTCCATAAGTTTCCATACAGATCAGTAGCTTCTTTAGAGGAGTTTTGTACTATCTTTGTAAAGCGTTACATTGGCAACAAGAAAAATAGCAAAGATGGGATGTTTTGTTGAGTATAAGAATGCAATTTGGGGAGAAGCTTAACTTTTGAAATGAAAAGAAAATAGGTTTTTACTTACTTGGCCTCAGGTGTATCTATTGCTTTGAAAACATGAAGTTTGAATCAATCCTAGGTTTTTCATCATCGCCTAAAATAGTAGTTTTGAAAACGTTTGAATTTTTGTGATTTGTCTTTGTCGAATAAATATGGAAGATGCAGAATATTAACATTTTTGAAAAACCTTTGTTACTTCGATGATTTATGTGTTTTTGAAAACTACTGAGGATATAGATGTCAATACCTCTTTGGGTCTTTTTAGAGTCATCCCCAGTGTCCCAATACTAGGTGAAGATCGATTGAGCGTGGGACTTGGGATTTTGGGAAATTTTTGCCGTTCACAGTTTATACGCATGCGAGCCAGGAGTTAAAATTTTTTTTTTTCCTCATTGCCCCTAGCGCCAATTACGCTTTTCACCAAACCTGATTTCCACATTTTTAAGCGTCCTTTTAGGTTTTTATCGTGCCGGTGACTTTAATCTTGTCATAGTCTGATTTTTTACTCATAGTGCCCTTTCAGGTTTTCACTATACCCTTGTAGACTATGCTTATATATTTTTGGATTTTTACATTACCATTCTCGTTTGGAGCCTCTGTGTCTTTGTGGCTTGGTGACTCAAGTTGAGCTACGAGATCAGTGACTCTACTCTTATAGTGGCACTCTTTCTTGAGTGATCGATCTAAATTCTCCTTTTGAGTTTGCTGACGACTATTCATGGTTCGACAACTCAAGTTG
This sequence comes from Akebia trifoliata, assembly GCF_017979445.1. Lineage (NCBI taxonomy): Eukaryota > Viridiplantae > Streptophyta > Magnoliopsida > Ranunculales > Lardizabalaceae > Akebia > Akebia trifoliata. The sequence continues at coordinate 15,840,602 of NC_141386.1, forward strand.
AGCCGCGATATCGGCTACTCTACCTTTCGAGTACTCTTTTTTTTTGAATATCTGATCTGGACTCACCTCCCGAGTCTTCCAACGACTAATAAGCCTTAAGATTCGGATCAAGTTACAAGTTCATTGGTGCTACCATTGTCATTGTGAAGCCTTAGAACGTTCCCTGATCTGAAAGGACTTTTGGTGGGATGAAACGTTGAATTAAGTTAAGGGTAGTGGAAAAGATACAAAAAGTTTAAGATCTAAATCTTTTTTATTTTGAAAAGGTGATCTATGTCTCCTCCTAATGTCTCTCGAACTTGTTAAAGCTGGAGATTTGGGTCAAGCTAAAAATCAAGTGTTCTATTTTTTGACTTTTTTTATTTTTTTATTTTTTAGCCGTTCACAGTTTATCCTCATACGGGCCAAAAGTACTTTGATGTTTTTATTTTTTTATTTTTTTTATTTTGTTCTATTGATTTGTCCCAATTTTAGGTTAAGAAATGAATGTGATGGCTTAAAAGGGTTGACTAAGGTTAGATAGTTCTTTTAGGATAGAAAAAATGGCCTTTCGTCATCTCAAGGTCGGATCTCAAGCGTAATATTTCTTAATAGTATTGATCGGTTGCGGGAAGACTTGTCCATCAATTTCTGTGAGAATTAGAGCTCCTTCCGTCATTATCTTTTTCATGATAAATGGTCCCTCGTAGTTTGGTCAAAATTTTTCCCTTAGATTGTCAAAATTTTCTTCAAAACAAGGTTTCCTAGCGAGAAATCTCTAGGTTTGACCTTTTTATTGTAAGCACGAGCTATTCATCGTTGGTAAATTTGCCCATGACAAATAACTGCAAGCCGTTTCTCCTCTATTAAGTTCAATTGATCGAACCGAGCTTGAACACATTCTGTTTCGTCCAATTATGCATCTTTTAAGATCCGGAGGGAGGGAATCTCAACCTCGACGGGTAAGACTACTGCTTCCATTTCGTATACCAACGAGTACGAAGTTGCTCTAGTCAAGGTTTGAAATAAAGTCTGATATGCGTGAAGGGCGAAAGGCAACATGTTGTGCCAATCCTTGTATGTAACAGCCATCTTCTCGATGATTCTTTTAATGTTTTTGTTGGCTGCCTTGACGGCTCCGTTCATCTTGGGTTTGTAGGGTACCGCGTTGTGATGAGTGATCTAGAAGTCTTTGCATATCTTGATCATATCCTTGTTCTTGAAGTTCTTAGCATTATCCGTTACTAATCCGTTGGGGAGCCCATATCGACAAATGATGTTGTTCTTGACGAACTTCAATACATTGCTTTTGGTGACATTGGTATATGATACAGCTTCTACCCATTTTGTGAAGTAATCGATAGCGACCAGGATGAAGCGATGTCCATTTGAAACTTTTGGAGAAATGCCCAATAATGTCCATCCCCAGAGTGAGAAGGACCAAGGAGTAGTAATGCTGTGCAATTCTAAAGGTGGAGCGTTGATCTTATTGGCATAGATCTGGCAGAGATGGCATTTACAAACGTGCTGATAGCATTCGCTTTCCATTGTTATCCAATAATATCCCATTCTCATGATCTTCTTGGCAAGCATGTGACCATTCATGTGAGGTCTATAAACTCCACCATGTACAGTCTTGATCAATCGTTTAGCCTCTGTTTCTGTGACACAACGGAGAAGAACATCGTAATGAAATTTTTTGAACAGAGTCCCGTTATTTAGGAAGAATTGACCTACCAATCTTTGAATGGTCCTTCGTTTATTTACCGTTATATCTGACGGGATGATTCGCCTTGATGTTGAATACCACGATTTCTCCTCAGGCTCTGCTATATCCACTGGTAAACAATAGGCTGGTTCATCTTGGATGCCAATTTCGATAGGATCGATGACTAGATTTTTTGAAATACTGATCATGGAAGCAAGCGTGACAAGTGCATCTACAAACTGATTTTTGACTCGCGGCATGTAAGTGAATGAGATCCTGGTGAAGTTTGAGCTCAGTTCTTCCAAGTACTCATGGTAAGGGACTAATTTTGTTCTCGAGTCTTCCATTCTCCGGTTGTCTGATAGACCACTAGACTTGAAGCTCCGAATACATCGATTTCGTCCACTTCCAAGTCAATTGCTGCTTTTAACCCTGTGATACATGCTTCATACTCTGCCTCGTTATTGAAACATTGGAATTTCAATCGGATAGCAATCTTCCATGAGATCCATCCGGTTTGATCAAAACTACCCCTATTCTATTTTCTTTCTAATTTGCAGCTCCATCGAAATACATCTTCCAACCTTGCTCTTCGTCACTATCTTCAACTTCTGTCAACAGGATGGCCTTATCTGGGAAATTTGTCTTTAGTGGCTCATAGTCAGCTAAGGGATGCTTGGCTAAGTGGTCGGCAATGACTTGTCCCTTGATGGCATTTTGAGTGACATAGGTGATGTCGAACTCAGATAATAGTAATTGCCATGTTGTAGTGTGACCTGTTAACGTTGGCTTCTCGAAGAGATACTTGAGAGGGTCCATTCGAGCGATAAGTATAGTTGAGTAGCTAATGAGGTAGTGGCGCAATCGTTGAGATGCCCAGATTAGTGCACAACAAGTCTTCTCAAGCACCGAGTACTTTGCCTCATAATCGGTGAACTTCTTGCTAAGATAGTAAATGGCACTTTTCTACTTGACTAGTCGTGTTGCCCAATACAAAGCCCATAGACATTTCTTGCACTGAGATATACATTAATACGCCCTGGCATAGGAGGAACCAAGACTGGCGGATTAAGTAAATATTTCTTTATTTTGTCGAAGGCTTCCTGACAGTCCTCCACGCTTTTGGTACATCCTTTTACAGTAGTTTGAAAACTAGTTCACAGATAGGCGTGAGTTGCACAATGAATCTGCTGATATACTGTTTCTACCCAAAAATGCTTTGACGTCCCTTTCTGACACTGGTGCTTTCATTTCAAGAATGTACTTGGTCTTTGCTGGATCTATCTCGATGCCTCTTCTACTGACGATTAAGCCTAACAATTTTCCTGATGTTACCCAGAAGACGTATTTCGCCAGGTTGAGCCTTAGACTGTACTTCCTTAGCCGATCGAATAACTTTCTCAAGTTTATCAAATGATTTTCCTCCAAGTTATACTTTGCAATCATGTCATCCACATAGACCTCCATTTCCTTATGGATCATATCGTGGAATAAGGCCGTCATTGCACGTTGATAAGTTGCCCCAGCGTTCTTGAGCTCGAATGGCATGATTTTGTAATGAAAAGTGCTCCAGGGTGTGATGAATGTTGTTTTCTCCTCGTCTTCTTCTGCCATTTTTATCTGATTGTAGCTTGAGAAACCATCCATGAATGAGAACATACCATGCCCTACTATGCTATCGACTAGAGTATCAATGTGGGGTAGTGAAAAATCATCTTTAGGACTAGTTTTGTTCAAATCCCGATAATCGACACACATTCGTACTTTCCCATCCTTATTTGGTACTTGAACGACATTGGCTAGCCATTCGAGGTACGTGGAGACTACGAAAAATCCTGCTTAGAATTGTTTCATCACTTCGTCTTTGGCTTTGAGTGTCCATTCTGGCTTGAGTCTTCTTAACTTTTGTTTAATCGGCTTGCTCTCAGGAGCGATCGACAGCTTATAAACGACGAGATCTATGTCTAAGCCCGGTATATCTCTATAGGACCAGGCGAAGATGTCTTGATAGTTACGTAGTAGTTCAATCATTTCTTCTTCCTGTTGAGGGGTTAACAAGGCTCCGATTTTTATAACACGTGGGTCATCTTCAGTGCCAAGATTAATCGAGTTTGTATCCTCAATATTTGGCTAAACACCTTTTTCATGTCGTTCTAGAAGGTCTTTGATTTCTTTAGGAAGATATTCCATTTCGTCCTCAGACTCTTCCTCGATTCCCATGAGATCGAAGTCATATTTATCCCTTTCATATTTTATTCTGTCTAAAAGTCCATTCGATTGAAACAAATCCCTTAAATTTGGAGAGAACTCTTTTTTTAATTTTTGGAAGATATCTATTTTTTTTAGATTTTGAAAGCTTTTTGATTTTTTTTATTTTTGAAGAATTTTTTTTTTTTTTGGTTTTTGAGTGCTATTATCTGGATATCTGAAATAAGAAGAACAATCATGCATTAGTAAAGATAAGGAGCCCTCAAAACAGTCTTTACCCGAGGACGAGGGCTCATTATGATCTTCGGGCAAACTAATTTTGCCTAATGGCATTTTTTTTGGAGGCCTTAACAGCCTCGAGGATTAGAGGGAATTCTTCCTAATTGTTCAAGGTTTCCCCTTCTCTAAGGGGCGGATGAGATGAGAAAGTGATTTGTTGGGTAGTTTGGTCGGTGGTTAGGAGATGACCATGATCTCTGATTGGCAGTTGTCAGGGTCGGGCTTAGGTTCTCCTAAGTTGGGTGGAATGACGACACCCAGTCGATGCCGATGGGGAAAGGTGATTCATTTTCTTTACTTGTAGTCAGTTCCACCTTTGCAGGTTCTCCCGTTATTTCTGGTGGACTTTCATTGGAATCCTCATTGAATAGAACATCAATGCCCTCCACGAGGGATGGTTGGGACTCAACAATTGAGTCTCCTTGACTGTGCTGGGGTTTGAAACTCACAGTTTTCTTCTTTCTGGCTGGTTTTGTTGACAGTGGTTCTGAAAAACCGTCGGGTCTGACTTGTGATTTCAGGAAACTGACGCTGATACTAAGAATCCTACCCAGATTCCAGACATTAGGCTTACGATTTTACTTTCTGGCTAACCGGAGTTTCCTTTTTGTGTCGTTCATTTCCATAATATCTTCTTTCGTGGGCTTGAATCCCAAACCAAAATAAGGAGTATGTTTCTTTGCTTCAACTGGTGAAGCTTTCCCTTTTCTTCCCGATCCTAACCCTTGCCTAGGTCGGTAACCTATTTTTTTCAAAACCTGGCCAATCATCAGATTTGCCCTTGATAACTCTGCTCTTTCTTTTTCTTTCCCCTTTTCAACATGATTAATTGCAGCGAATTGATAGGAGTGGTAGAGTACTTTATCCTTCGTCATCTCTATGTCGATAAATGGCATGTCCGGAGCTCTCCCAGCTGAGATGAGATTTTCTGCTATGACAGATATCATCCTCTGCCTCATGATAGATTTGACTCTTTGGTGCAAAGAAGAAGGTACTGCCCCGACAATATGGATCCAAAGTCTGTCCATTAACAAGTTGAATGTCATTGGTATCTCCATGACTTCGAATGTATAGGGGCTATTGTGATAAGTAGATCTACTTCCCCCAAAGAATCCCTTCTTGAACTGTCAAAACCTTGGACGACCTTGTTGTTGGGTTTTACATGTGACCAGTCGACGTTGAGCTTGCGGAATGTTTCGAGAAGACAGACATTGAGAGTTGAGCCATTATCAATTAATACCCTGGCAACCATCATGCCTTTGCACATGACCATGATATTTAGTGGCTCGATGTGGCCACGCCCCTCTGTCACAAACTCACTTTCTATGAAGATGATGGGATTGGAGGCCATGATCTGTCCTACTGTCTGTTCCAACTACGCTGGTGAGGTAGTTGAAGGTACATGTGACTTTCTAAGAATTCTCAACAATGCTTCTTGGTGTTCCTTTGATTTCTGTAGCAGATCCAGAATGATAATCTGAGCTGGCTACTTGTTCAATTGTTCTACTATATTATGCTCACTCTTACGAATAAGCTTAATGAAGTCTGCAGCCTCCTATTTGTCACTTTTGCCTTTTCTTTTCCCTTGTCGTCCTCATTCATCTTGTCCTTCCCCTTTTCCTTTCTTCTATTCTCGTCCTTTGTCTCCTTTGCTGTTTCTTTTGCCTCTTCCCCGATGCTTACCCCTTTTTCCAATATCCTCTGACACCTTCCTGCTTTTGTCATGTGGCCAATGTCGGCCACCATCGCTTGTTTCATTATCTCGATCCCTACTGATGTGGTGATAGTGGTCTCGTAGCTCCAAGGGACTGTTTGGTTAGAGTTGTATGGAAAATGGTTTTGGTGAACGTATGGTTATTAGGGATGGATCGAGTTTTACATTGAGGATAAGGGATGGTGGTTGTGCTTTGGCTATTATGGTAATGGGAGGAGCTACTTGAGGGGTTGATGGAATGTAAGGAATGACTAGTAGTGGTCGTGAGGATGAAGTGTTAGGGATGTAAAAGGGGGGGTCGAGTCGTATTTTGATGACTTGCCGATGTATATGGTATAATGAGGGGTGGTCAGGTAGCAATATTGGGAATTTGGTGAGTGGTGGTCACGAGTTTTGAAGTGGATTTTTTGTGTACTGATTGATGGTATGAACTGTTGGTGTTTATGTTTCTTTCGCTAGATAGATCCTGATTTTCGACCCGATGGGAGCTATCAAAGTTGATGGGTTAAAATCGAATTCTCCAAGAATGACATTTACCCTATGCTCACTTCCCTCTCCATTGTGGGTAGGTAGTGGGTTTTGATTGATGTTCTGTTGTTGAGTGGAATTTCCAGGTCCATCCAGTATGAGTGCTTTCTTGTCTGTCAAATTTTACACCTGGTGCTTGAGATGCCAGCACTGATCTGTAGAGTGCCCCGGTGTACCCATATGAAATTCACAAAACAAGCTGGGGTTATACCCTGGTCCTTTTGTAGCCTCTGGATTTAGTGGTCATTTTGTGATGTACTCTCCTCTGAGCAAGTTCGGCAGCAATTCTGTCAGCGTCATAGGCAATGTGGTAAATACCATGTTTACTCTGTTGGGCCGTGCTTGTTGAGTTTGCCCATACTGCAGTGCTGGTTGTACTTGCGGAGGAACTGTCCGAAAGGGATTCTACATTGGTGTCCAAGGGACTTGTGGTGTCAGTGGCCTCTACATTGGTGCCTAAATAAAGAGAGGTTGGCTAGGTTGTACATTGTTGACTTGAGTTTCCTCTTTCTTTTTAACAAAATGTACTGATTTCTTTTGTATTGATGTACCTGCTGCTGCACTTAAGGCTGTGAAGTCAAATATTAGACCGGTTCGGATCCCATCTTCGACCCTATCTGCTACTTGTACTAGATTTGAGAAGGTGCCTATAGTGTGTCCCACTAGATGAGTATAAAAGGCATACCCTAGTGTCGAGATTAACGTGGTGTTCATCTCTTGTTCAGTCATCGTGGGCTTTACTTGCGAAGCAGACTCCCGCCATCTTTGGGCATACTATTTCACCATTTCTCTATGTTTCCTCGTCATCTTAGCCATATCATTTCGATCCAAACCCACATCTGTGTTGAATCGATAATTGTGCTAGAACATTTTAGCCAAGTCCTGCCAACTCTTGATGAGCGTATGGTCCAATCCTGAGAACCATTTAAGGGCTGGTCCCGTTATACTTTTTTGGAATAATTGTACCAATAGCTTATCATTCTCATCGTATTGGCTCATAGACCCACAATACAGCTTTAGATGTGACAGCGGACACCCCACCCCATTGTATTTTTCAAATTCTAGACATTTGAACTTGGCCGGTAATTGAGCATTGGGGTAGAAACAAGGGTTCTTGAACCACGTTTCACTCATAGTGTTGAGGCCCTTCATCCTTCTCATTTCTTCCTGTAGAACCTCAATTTGTTGCGCCATTTTTTCGTCTGTCGCACTTTTGGCCTCTGTGGCCCTATACTCCACTAATCATCAGGAATGACCACCGGGGGTGATCGATTCTGTGGAATGTAGAGCGGGGGCCCTTGGTATTCCAGCACTACTGGAGGCATAGTAGTCTATGGTCCTTGCGAAGATTGCTCGGGTAGATCCTGATTTGACCCCGACGCATGGTGTTGTATTGTTGGGCTTGTATAATACTGGCTTTAGCTAATACGAAACTTATCATCTTTTCTTGCCTCTCGATAATTTTTAGTAGCTCTGCTATTTTGGGATCAACCTCTAACGTTTCAGCTACTATGGGCTATGCCGGTACGGAAGAACTCATGGTGACTGTGGAAGATCTGCGAAAGTACGGAGGCTTTGTTAGCTACTTATATTTCTTTCGTTTGGCCACCTTTGGGTACAAAAGACCAAGCGTTACTATCTTATTTTAGAAAAGGAAAATGCATGACGTTTTATTAGGTCAGGTAATGTTATTTATTTTAAAATAAACAAGTTTTAAAGAAAAGAATTCTTCGGCACAGAATCGACATCAATGCAAAGTCAGCATCAGCACGGACTAGCAAAATATTTTGAAAAAAAATTACATCAGTCGAAGCTGGCATCGACATAGAGTCGGTAAATAAATTACATCCGCACGGCGCTGGCTTGACACGGAGTCGGTAAAATCATTTTTTTTAAACAAATTCCATCAGCACAGAGCTGGCATTGACACGAAATCAGTAAAATTTAAAACGATTTCATCAACACGGAGCTGGCATCGATACTGAGTCGGTAAAATTTAAAAATGATTACATTAGCACGGAGCTGGTATCGACACGGAGTCAGTAAAACTTTTGAAAAACGAATTCCATCAGCACAGAGCTGGCATCGACACGTAGTTGGTAAAATTTAAAATAATTTCATCAACACGGAGCTGGCATCAACACAGAGTCGGTAAAATTTAAAAATGATTTCATCACCATGGAGCTAGCATCGACACGGAGTCGATAAAATTAAAAATGATTACATCAGCACGGAGCTGGCATCGATCCGGAGTCGGTAAAACTTTTTTAAAAACGAATTCCATCAGCACGGAGCTGGCATCGACACGAAGTCGATAAAATTTAAAAACGATTTCAGTAGCACGGAGCTGGCATCGACACGGAGTCAGTAAAATTTAAAAATGATTTCATCAGCACGGAGTCGGCATTGACACGGAGTCGGTAAAATTTAAAAACGATTTCATCAGCATGGAGCTGGCATCGACGCGAAGTCGGTAAAATTTAAAAATGATTTCATCAACATGCTGCTGGCATCGAAAAAGAGTCGGTATGACATTTTGTAAAAGTAGATTAACTGATGGGTCATGGGCTTGATTCGAAATCAAATATGAGTCGTGGACCCAATCTGAGATGGATATGGGTTGTGGACCCATTTGAGGTGGATTATCAATTGTTGTGTTACCCCTTTGATAACATTTTGGTGAATCCTGAGATTGAATTTTGTACACCAACCCATTCATTTATGTAATGATTTTTCATAAAGAAACTAAAGGAAATTTTATTTAACTATTGAAAATTATTTGACAGATAAGATTTTCCTTGAATAACAACTTTTAATAACTCTGACTTAGATTTTTTTACATGGACGCTTGGATTTGTTTTTATCATCATCAGGATTGCTAGGATAATTAGGCTTGCTTCTCTTAGTTCTAACGACTAGCTCTTTGAATTCTGCTGGTCCATCTGGATATCCTAAGGTGCGCTTGTTCCAAGCCTTCTCAATGAGATGCACTAACTTTTTCGTCAATGGTTCGGGAGAAAAGAATTCTTTAGGTTGAGGCAGCGAAAACTCTATAGACATTCCATATTGTTCTGGTATTAAGGCAGGTTGGTAAAAAGATGTCTTCTCCAATCCAATCAAACAGACATAATAGGATCCTTTAGTACCTAAAACAGGGTAGTCAGCCATCCACCAAGGGCATCTCAAACCAATATGACGGACAAGGTGAGAATCCAACCATTTGCTCCAAGCCCTGACTGAGTTGTAACACACTAACATGTTTCTTTTAGAAAAGTGCTCTGGCCTATACTCGAAGGTTGAAGGAGTGTCTATAATTTTAAGACGATTGCAAAGCCACATATAAAGTAGGTAAGGGCTTCCTTTGAAATCCCTTCCCTCACCATTTTTTATGGCATCTAGACCTGAGAAGGTTTCAGTTAGAATGAGAGGTACAGGGTTGGTTTTTCTGGAGAGTTGGGAAGTTATGTCTATGAAGGACTTAGGGACAATTTGACCCTCACTTTTGGAGGTCAGTATGTATTGGGCTAAGATTCCTAAACACAACCGATAGTCTCTAGTGGCTCACCAGGCTTTCGGTTTTACATTGATGAAATGACTGTGGGAGTGGTATGGACTCAATAAGGGTACTAAATCCAATCTTCCGTTATAGATTAAGGCCTTGACTTCTTCTTTTGAAATGTTTAGGCCTGTGGTGAGATCACCGGAATATCCTGTCTTCAATGAAGGCCTGACTAGAGGACCTGAAATAGATATCCCCATGATGCCACAATAATCTTCATGAGTATGACACAAGTGCATATACCCAATGTACAAGATGTGAAGATAAGGGTTCCAACGCTTAGCCATGGCGCGCAAAAGGTTCCAATATATCTCAAACTCGTGGAAGTACAGGGCGCATCTCAACATGAATTTCCCAAAGTTGAATTTCTCTATAGTGTGCATCCCCGTGATGATTGTTTTGACCAACTGGTCGATTGGGTTATTGTCTGTAGCTAGCATCCTAAGTTGACACAAAAGAATATTTCAGTACACTTCCAAGGTTAATGCAAAACATATCTTTGTAAGTCATTTTTTTAAATCATTTTTCCTTTTTTGAAAAATGTTTTTCTTATCTTGAAATGGGTTGGGACCCGAATTAGGGAACTTAAATGCCATTTCGACTTAAATGGTCCGACCCATCATGATAGTTAAATCGAGATGAAGTGGGTCATTATGCATCGTTGCCATATTTAAAATGGAATCTTTATTGGGTTGGTGCACCCACTAATATAATAGTTTTGAACAAATGGTTTGATTATCTTAAAGACAAAATTGTAACTTCCTGATCTCAACAATTTGTAATGTCCATTTCTAAAAAATAACCCGGGAACACCCACGATAAGTTCGAGTCGTGACCTATGAGGAGGTTTCTAGACTCTAGGTTTACTATATGCAATGCAATTTATCTAGCCACCCTTGCCCAAGTGCACCTATATACCTCTCGAGCGTACTCAATCAGACGGTACGTGGTGACTTGGTTTGATATAACGTATACGTGATAATCTAAGACTCCAACTTACAATCTCTGAAGTCAAAAACAGCTGGTTTAATCCCCAGTCGAGAGGTGGTCCACGATCCTGAGCAAGGGTACTTTTAAATCACCTCTCGTCTAGAATAGACGTTGTCTACCCCTTAGTATCGTAGTACATCAGGGCAGGATCTCGCTTAGGAACGTTTTTTGACTAAGAAGTGCAATTGGTGAACTCAAATTATTTTGATATACCGTATAGGTACGAGTCTAGGATTGTAGCTTTCATAAATGATTTTTGCATCCCACGAAGGGACCGACGACGTACTAGTACTACGTTGGCAATCGGGACATGTGACCGTGCGGCTTACAATAGGACAAAGGCTCAGGGGTGCATCGATATACCTTTTAGAATTACCTGATCAAACGGTACTGATGCCCCAGTTGTATATACCTTACGGTACGTGATTGGAGTTGTGGTTTTCATGAATGACGTCGCATTTCCAAGGAGACTGGGTCATACACTAGTGCCACATTGACTATTAGGGACATGCAAGCGTGCACTACAATAAAGTAAACGTGCTAGTGGTGTGTGCAAATAGGATAGGGTGTGCCCGGGGCATTTTCTAGATGAATGGGCATCCATAATTGATTAACAAAGATAACACATCCATAGTTAACCATCGACTAATCAAAATTTTTTATTTTTTATTTTTTATTTTTTTAAACGAATGAACTAATCATAAAAAGACTTCACTTTTTTTTTGTCCAACCGAATATCACTTTGAATTTCCATTTTGATCAATTAAAAAGTGGCAAGCGGTACGCCTTAAGTTTAAGGAACAGTGATCCGTTTGATCTTTTGAAGCTTTAAACTAAAAATAAAAATAAAGTCTAAGAGGAAAGTTGCCAAGACTGACGTGAGAAACAAATTGAGAAAAAAAAATATTTGTTAACTTTTTTTTTACTCATTTTGAGGCACATTGCCTCTAGTTTTTGGCTTGGGCCAATTTTTTTTTCTTATGTTTTTTTTTTTAATTTTTATTTTGTGTCCATACAAGAAGCATAACAGAAATATTAGCGGAACGGATAGTAAACGGCCTCGAAAATCGATTTTGATTGGTCAAAATCTTGTTGACTGTCACATTTGAAAGAAAATTTCGTTCTACCCCAAATCAATATGCTATAATGGTTAATCGAAGATTGGACAAGAAAGTTACAATTAGTTTAAGTTTGACTGTCCATTCGACAAAAAAAAATGTTTTTTTTTTTTACTCATTTTGAGGCACATTGCCTCTGGTTTTGGCTTGGGCCAAAAAAAAACTATTTTTTTCCATTTTTGTGTATTTTTTGATGATATGCATGCTTAAAGAAATATAATCGGATAACTAAAGAAAAAAACTAATTTTTTTTTTAAACTCATTTTGAGGCACATTACCTCTGATTTTTGGCTTGGGCCAAAAAAAAATACTTTTTTCATTTTTTTGTTTTTTGTTTTTTTGTTTTTAATGATATACATGCTTAAAAGAAACATAATCTGATAACTAAAGAAAAAAAACAAATTTTTTTTAACTAAAAAAAGTAAATAAAGAAAGAGAAACCCACCTAAACAACAAATACAACAAATAATGTTAGCTTGCAAATAAGAATATTTTATATTTTTTTCAAAATGACCGAGTTGACATGAGGGTAGAGCATTTTCTCCCCAATGGAGTCGCCAAGTTATGGACACGTGATTTATTCAATTTTGAATATATCATCCACTTTGAGGGATTTTGGAGTCGCCACCATTCATATTTGAAATTGGTGTGAATGGTCACCCGGATTGCATTTTTTTGAAAAATTATGTTTTCTGGCATTTGATGACTCTCGTACGGATGTGGCTCATTTGGTCCAACTTTTGATTCAAGGTAAGGGGGTCCATTTTATGGAGTAGGGAAGGTGTTAAGCACCTTACTCCATCCACCATTGGTGGTAACCTCGAACTCGGTCCATCTTGAAAATAAAAATAAAATAAGAAAAAGAATCAAAAAATCTGATATGTGCTCTCAAGTATGAAGGACTTTGATGTTGGTTCAACCCATTGAGGGCTTTTGATGGCTCAAACCAAGGTAGTGTGTGTGAAGGTGTGAAGAAAGGGATAAGTAGAAGAGGGGAGTTGGAGGGGGTGTTCTTTTGTCCAAACCCACCTTGCTCCTTTGTTGACTTTCTTTATCTTTTCTTGATGAATCTCTTTGACCTTCTTGGATTTGCTTGAGAAGAAGTTGAGAGTTGAGACTTGAGAGTTGAGAGTTGAAAGTTGAGGGTAATGGAGGTGAGTTGAGAGTTGAGAGTTTGAGAGTTCAGAGTAGTGAGATGAGTAGAGAGTTTTTTTTTTAGAGAATATTTTTCTCAAATTTTCATTAGGTCCTGAGAGTTAAGAATGAGGGGGGTTTTATAGAGTTTGAGAGTTATTTTTAGGGTAAGATGGGGTGAAATGAAGAGAAGTGGTAGAATGGTGTGGGGTTTAAGAGAAAAATGGGGGTAAATTCGAGATGATTGAAGGGCATTTGTGTAAGAAGGGTAAATGGGTTATTTTACAACCCAAATGGGTTAGATCTTTCAACCCATTTGGGTTGAGTATTAGATGAAATAAAATAAATGAGAGTGGTTGAGAGGATGGGATTGTGTAAGAGAGTAATTAATTGGTGAAGTGAGTTGAGGGGATAGGATTTTAATTAAAAAAAGGATTGTGTAAGAGGGTGGTTGATGATATTTTGGGAAGGTATAGGAGATGATGCCATGTGTTAAAATGGGTGAAAATGAAGGGTTGAGCTGAATTAATGAGAGAGTATGAGTGTTTGATTTGAGAGGAGGGGTGTGGGTTTAGATTGTAGGTATGGGTTTTGTAGGGAATGATGAGGGTAGATTAGGGGTAGGTATAGGTTAGGGGTGTGGGTAGATTAGATTTTTTTAGAGAAAATGTAATGGGTTAATGTAGGTAAATTAGGGGTAGGTATAGGTTAGGGGTGTGGGTAGATGATGTTTAAAGGAAAGGTGATGGGATGGTTAATGGGATGAGGGAGGTGAGTTGAAGTGGTGACATGTGTCCCACCTTGATGATTGTGTTGATTGCTTGTGATATTGGGTTGGATTGAGAATTGGGCTTGGATAATGAGTTGGGCTTGGGTATAGTGTGGGGTTGGGCTTAGGTTGTGGGTTGAATAGGAATAGATATGGGTTGACTTGAATGAACTTAGATAATGGGTAGAATAATTGGGCTTATGTTGAATGGGTTGAAAGTGTAGAAAGGTGGCAAAGAATTGGGGTCCATGGGCCACGTGGGAAGCCTTAGGCCATTTATTGAAAGAAATGGAGTTTTTCGAAGGTTTGGGCTTTAGGGGTGGAAGGATGAAGGTGGGGGTGTGTTAATTCTTTTTTGTAGGCCCGCTAGACCATTAGGAGGTCTCAGGGGCCTCGGTTTGATCAAAATGACATATTTGAGTGATTCGGGCTTTTGAGGCCCGTTGGCCAATTTTATTAAAAGTTTGTTATTTTTTGAGCCCTTTCGAGTGGGGACCCGTTCAAATTGGGGTGTCTACACATACGATCATCTATTGCTTTGTAACGCATCTTATTACTTTTGTAATGCGTTACCCCGTGTAATCAATATTATATCAACAAAGTTGCCTTCCGGCTTTGCCTCGTGTTACCTCGTTTACTTGTTTACTAGCTACGTATTGTGGTGTACGATCATTTTTACCCCTATCCTTGTGCACGCACCACGATCAAATCAAACAAAAAAAAGAAACATCAAATTGTAATAGTATTGTAGCAGCAATACCAAACACTTCTTTTAACTATTACAACTAGTAGTAACTAACAAAGGGATTTGGTAGAAGTCGAAGCTTGATCGACGACTTGCTTCTAGTAGTTTGGAAAGAGAAACCCAAATTGATTTGGTTGTTATTTTGGGTTTAGATTTTGTGGGACAACAAAATTATGATGTAGCAATATGTTGATATGGGAAATAAAAATAGAGATTTGAAATTGAGATCCTGTGGTTAAGACTATCGTTTCACAGTTCTCTCCCATAAACTACCATGGGAGAAAGCCGGACTGAATTTAAAATATAGTTACCATTGAAACAACTTACTACACATCTGTCTTGGGTGTTAGAGGAAATTAAGTCTAGTAAACTTTAACTTCATTGTCCATTAATTGATTGGTTATAAGAAAATAGAATTGGGATCACTTAAAGAGGCAAGGCTGACTTAGTTCTCATGAAAGGAATTAGGGGTCAAAGGATAAAATATATCGAAAGATCCTCAGAGGATTGAAGATAACCCTATTATTTTTATAAATAGGTACCAAACTAAACCAGAAAAAGATCTTTGATAGAGAATAAACTTTAGACTTCTGTAAACTTTTCTTCTTTCTTTCTAGATTAAGTTACTTTGAAATTGAAGAATGAAAATTGTTTAATCAATCATCACTTCAAGATCAATACAAATTCTAACATTATTTACTTTATCCCCCCCCTTCATTCTTTCATTTTATTTCATATTGAACTTGTGATGATGTGTGGCTAATCTTTTCATTAGAAAGGTCGAGGAAGCCATGAACAAGATGATTATATTTAGATGCCTTTAATCTTTGTTTCATTGGAATTGAACTGCTTTAATTGATTCCTTCCACTTAATTAATCTCATATTTTTGTTCAACAATCTTAATTTAGATGATTTAATCTTAAATTAGATCAAGTTAAATTATGCTCTACTAAGATGATTAATCGTGGGTTTTGTAATTTTCTAACAAAAAAGATATATGGACTTTTTATTAATTTACTTGCTTTTATTGATTCATATTCCAATCCATAAGCATTAGTTTGTTGAGTGGATCGAGATAAAAGCAACATGAGTAAGGTATTTAAATTAGTCATTTGTTTATGGTGAAATCAATTTCTCTAAATCTTTCATCACTGCTTTCATTAATTTTGCATTCTTAATATTTTATAATTGTTGAATTAATCATTCAAAACTATTTTAAGTTCTCCACACCCATATTGTTTTACATCAGAAATAAGTTGAACCCTCGTTGTTTCTGTGAATCGACTATTTTTTGCCAAGGTTAATAATTATTTATTTTACACTATCTTCACTTAGCAATCTACGACGAATATTAAGTAGAGGAGGAAAAAGATATTTTGTAACTTTCATAGATAATCATTCTAAGTATGCTCAAGTGTATTTTTTTAAAATAAAAGATAAAGTTTTAAAAAAATTAAAATTTACAAGACTTTAGTAGAAAATCAATTAAATAGAAATATTAAAAACTTTAAGATTTGATAGGGGTGGAGAATATCATGTAAATAAATTATCAGAATTTTATGAAACACATGACATTAAATAAAGAAATGGCCCTTTATAATCCACAACAAAACAAAGTGGCAGAAAGAAAGAATTGAACATTAAAATATATGATATGCCATGTTAGTAAATTCAAATTTAAATATTAATTTTTTGGGAGAAGCTTTATTAACAACAACACATATATTGAATAAAGTACCTTATAAGAATTCAAATATCACTTCATATGAATATTGAAAAGGTAGAACACCTAACTTAAATTATTTTAGAGTATGGGATGTAGAGCATTACTAAAGACCCAAACTAGGATTAAAAGTCAGTGAATGTGCATTTATGGCTATGCTAAAAATAATAAAGCTATAGCTTTTTAGTAATAGAACATAATAATGCTATTGATAAATATATTATTATTGAATTTAGAGATGCTATATTTTATGAAATTTCTTTTTAAACATTGCCAAATCATTTGACTAATGAAAATGATAATGAATATAGTCAAGATAATGAAACTTTTAAATCTAATGATATTAATGTATCTAGTGACAATGAAATTAATGTAGAACAACCTAGGAGAAATAAGCGTCAAAGAAGAGAATCTAGTCGTACTAAAGATTATAATTTGTATCTTTTAAAAGGAGATATAATGAATGAAATCATAAAATATTCTATCTATTTGAGTATTGAAGATGATAATATAACCTATGATGATGCAATAAGATCTCGGGATAGTGCATTTTGAAAGAGAGCCATTAATGATGAAATGGGATCAATTATGGTAAATAGTACTTGAAAACTTGTGGATTTACCAAAATGATAAAAAAACTATAAGTTGTAGATGGATATTTAAAATAAAATTAAGAACAAATGGTTAAATTAAAAATTTTAAAGCTCATTTAGTTGCTGAATGATATAGACAAAAAGAACGTATTAATTATTTTGATACATATGTTCAATGGTGAATTAAATAATAAATAAATTATATGAAACAACCGCAATGTTTTATTTTATCGGGATATGAAAACAAAGTATGTAAGCTTATTAAAGCTTTATACGATTTAAAGTAAGCACTGGTATAATTTAGTGATAAAAATGTGTAATAATATGTCTCTATGTTGATGATTTATTTATTTTTGAAACTGATTTAGAAATTATTAAAAAAATCTAAAATTTTCTTGAATTCTTTTAGTATGAAAGACATAGGACAAGTTGATGTAATTTATGCATTAAAATTATAAGGAAGATAATGATTTAATCTTATCTCAGTCTCATTATGTTCAAAAGATATTAAAGAGATTTGATCATTTTAAAGTAAAATCAGCTAATACATCTTTGTTGGTTTATATTAAGTTAACAAAAAATAATGAAAGAAATGTATCTCAATTGGAATATGCAAGAGTTATTGGTTGCTTAATATATGTTTTGCATTATAATAGACTTGATATTACATATTAATGGAGATTGGGTTGATGTTCCCAAGCCTTCTCAAAAATCATTACAAAGAATTGGCTAGGTCAAGGACAAAGAGGTTGGAAGAGGCTTTACAAGCATTACAAGACTTGATTGTGGAAGTACAACACAAGGAGGCCATTCTAGAAGATTCTAAGACTTAAATTGGGGATATCAAAACCCATTCTTGATGCATTCTTGATTGAAGATAAACATTCTTTGTTGCTGTTATATATATATATATAAACGTTGTTGTGTTCATCACTAACGACGTTGCTATGTTTTCACCATTGTTGTTTGCTGTATTTTTTTTCAATAAAGGACATTATTTGAATCATCCTTTGCTGTAGTTTTTATTAAAGAACATTTTTTTTCGTTGGGTTTTCATTTTTTTCAAGGAATCATTGTTTTGTTGTACTGTTTAAAAAAAAAAAAAAAAGATCAGCATAACTCGTTCTTACATAACTCGTTTGAGATTCTTGATTTCTGAAATTTTCGTTTGTAGAATTGTCTTGAACATAGAGTTGTCTTTAATCGTCTAACATTGTACTTTGCGATTTGTCTGAATTTGTTTAATCTTCATCGTAGTACCTTCAAACGTTGTTTTCAATTGCTGATCATAATCGTTCTATTGCTGGAATTCTTGCCGAGTTCATACTCTTCATCCAATTGCTGTAATGTTTTCCACTTTGTTTTAAGTTTTCTGCCGAATATCATAATTGAGAAAATTCATAAACGAATTTCTGAAACTTTTGGGCCGAATTCTGTTTTGCTGAACTACATTGGATTTCTTTGTTGAAACTGCAGTGATTGTATCAACGTAATTCCGCCATTAATCATTCCAATTTAGAATCTGTCATACACTCGTTAAAAACAAGTGGCTAGTAACTAATTCTCTAAAAACAACATTATTTCTTGCTGAAAATTCTGGGGCTTTCGGTGAAAAAAAAAAAAAAAAAGAATTTCAGATCATACCCAACGTTGTTTTGAATTTCGTTCTTACATAACACTTTATGTATTTTCTGTTTTGCTGTATTGGATTTTATTTCTTATGTAATGTGTTGTTGTATTGTTTACTCTTCGACGTGTTACTTTTCAAAACGTTGATTTCTTTTGTTTAATATCAATTGATTCATTTTTCATTCTTACTTGAAATTTCAGAATAAAACATTTATTTTATTGCTGAAAACACAGATCATTCCTTAGTTTCTTGAATCGGCATTGTTCTTACATGAACAAGAACTACCGGTTGTACAGTTTAACGTTCTTGCTTCTTTAACATTCTTGCTGTTCTTGGGTGATAGAATATAAAAATGAAAACCACCTACTGTTCTTTGCTGTTGGTATTTGTTTTCTTGTTGAAAATTCAAAAAAAGAAAAAAAAAGATGACTATTCGCTGATTGTAGTTGTAGAAAATTGATAATTTAGAGTTGTTAATTTCAAACGGCCATAACTTTTGATCCCGGTATCAGAACGACTATTGGCGCATATCAAATCGAAGCTCTTTTCGATACCTACAAGCTAAACGAGGCATAGCCTCGTTACACACTATTTCAACCCCCAATTCCATCGTTTTCATCACTTTTCAAGACTTACAAGATTGTTGTGTCTTTTGTTGATTTTGTTTATTTAAGATTACAGGTTTAAACCATAAGTAAGGAAGGAGGAAAACCACATGAAACCGACCTGAAATTATTCATCAAGGCCGATCATGACCAATTTAAATTGTTGAATTCAAGGTTGGACAATATGGAATCCTCTTATGAATCTAAACCATATCGAAGACATGAGTTCGAAGGAGAAGAAGATGTTCATTCCGAAGCGGAGAGAGTACATTATCGACGAGATAAGAAAGTTGATTTCAAAGAAGATAACAATTTGGATAGCATAAAGATGACGATTCCGACCTTTCACGGAAAGAATGATCCTGAATTATATTTGGAGTAGGAAAGAAAGGTTGAGCACGTTTTTTATTGTCATAATTATTCCGAGGATAAAAAAAGAAAGCTAGCCACCGTGGAATTTTCAAACTATGCCAGTATATGGTGGGATCAATTGGTGATCAATAGGCGTAGAAATGGTGAGAGACCTATTCGGTCATGGGATGAGATGAAGTCAATGATGCGTAAAATGTTTATACCTAGCCATTACTACCGAGATTTGTACATAAAATTGTAAGGGCTGGTTCAAGGTTCTGTGAGTGTAGAGGATTATTATAAAGAAATGGAAATTGTCATGATTCAAGCAAACATAAAGGAAGATTGAGAAGTAACCATGACTAGATTCATTACCAGATTGAACAAGGAGATTGCTAATGTGGTTGAGTTGCACCATTATGTGGATATGGAAGAGTTACTGCACAAAGCCATTAAAGTGGAACAGCAAATCAAGTCTAGAAGGTTCAGATCTGGATCATCTTTTAATAGTCCATGGAGACCAAATTGAAAGGACAACCAAATTCCTTTCAAACCAAAAGAAGAAGCAAGGTTGAAGAATTCAATTTTTGTTCCTAATGATAAACCCGAAACAAAGCATTTTACTAAGTCATATTGCTTCTTAATGCCCAAACAAAAGGATTATGGTTGTACGGGCAAATGGAAAGATTGAAAGTGCTAGCTCGAGTGAGAACAAGATGCCACCATTAGAGAATTGTTCTGATGAAGAGGTGGAAGAACCTATGCATGGTGATTTGCTTGTTACTAGGAGAGCTCTGAGTATACAGCCTAAGGATGAAGGAGATGAGGAGCAACGTGAGCATATATTTCACACAAGGTGCTATGTGAAGGATAAAGTGTATACATTGATTATTGATAGTGGAAGTTGTACTAATGTTGCTAGTACCTTGTTGGTAGAGAAGTTGAATTTGAAATGGAAGAAACATCCTAAACCATACAAGTTACAATGGCTGAATGACTGTGGAAAAGTAAAAGTAAACAAACAAGTTCAAGTGCCTTTTTCAGTTGGAAAGTATGAGGATGAGGTTCTTTGTGATGTGGTACCGATGCATGCTGGTCATATATTGCTTGGTCGACCTTGGCAATTTGATAGGAGAGTTTCGCATAATGGGTACAACAATCGATATTCTTTTGTAATGAACGACCGAAAGGTTGTATTGGCCCCTCTCAAACCTTTGCAAGCTTATGAGGATCAGGTTAGGATAGCAAGTGAGTGCAAAAATAGAGAAAAATAAAGGTGTGAGCAAAAAGTAGAGCAAAGTGAGAAACATGGAGAGGAAAATAAAATACTGAGTGTAGTTGCTAAAAAACATGAGGTTAAAAGTATAATGATAGCAAGGCAACAAGTATTAATACTTATGCACAAGGATAGTATATTTGTTGTTGTTGATAGGTTTAGTAAAATGACCCACTTTATTGCATGTTTTAAAACCAACAACGCAACACATATTGTTGATTTGTTCTTTAAGGAAGTAATGCGATTGCATGGGTTGCCTAAGTCAATTGTTTGTGATAGAGATGTTAAATTTCTAAGTTATTTTTTGCATACTTTATGGAATAAATTCGGAACTAAACTTCTACTACAACATATTGAGTTTGCATATAATAGGACTATTCATTCTACTACTTCATTTTCTCCTTTTAATATTATTTCTGGTTTTAATTCTTTAACACCTGTGGATATTTTACCTTTTCCTACTAATGAGCATGTTAATTTTGATGATAAGGAAAAAATAGATTTTGTAAAATATTTACATGCCAGAGTACAGGCCAACATTAATAGGAGGAATGATCAATATGATAAGCAAGCCAATAATGTAATGAGCGTTTAAAAATTGTCTTCCAACTTGGAGATTGGGTTTGGTTTCACTTATGTAAGGAGAGGCTCCCTACACAAAGGAAGTCAAAATTGCAGCCTAAAGAAGATGGACCATTTCCAGTCTTGGAGCGAATCAATGATAACACCTACAAACTAAATTTCCCAAGCAACTATGGTAATGTTAGTGCAATTTTTAATGTTACTGATTTATCTTTGTTTGGTGTAGGTGATTCGAGGACGAATCTTTTCGAAGAGGGGGAGAATAATGGAGATCGGGTTGATGTTCCTAAGTCTTCTCAAAAACCATTGCAAGAAATTGGCTAGGTCAAGGACAAAGAGGTTGGAAGAGGCTTTACAAGCATTACAAGACTTGATTGTGAAAGTACAACACAAGGAGGCCATTCTAGAAAATTCTAAGACTTAAATTAGAGATATCAAAACTTCTCATGGATTGTCAACTATCTTTTTATGCAAGGGATTGATTTGGAAGATCAAGTGGGATGTGAGCGTTAATTGGGAATTTTATATTCTAATTGTCCTTAGTTTTGGTCTTTTATTTCCTAAGGACTACTTAGACCCAATCTTGACCTAATTTGTCTATAAAAGGGTACCTCATGTTGTATTTGAGACACAATTTACAATTTACATTTTATGAGTTTTGAAGTTTATTCAAGAAAACTTTAGTTTTGTTTCATGTGTTCTTATTGGGTTCTTTATGGGTTCTTTATGAGTTCTCGTTCGAGTTCTTGAGGAGTGCATGAATCTTCGACTTATCAAGGAAGTGATCAATCCTTGTGGCGTCAGAAGATTGGAATTTCAAAGACTTAGTTTCTTTGAGGTTCTAGTCCGATCAACATTTTTAAGTTGTTTCTAAACAGTCTTGAATATTCGAAGCCTTCGAATTAAAGGGTTCCTAGAAGAGATCATCAAGAGAAGGTTCTAATCCAAGAGGATTCATATCACATATGCAGTTGAAAAACTTAATATGTATATATATATATAGTAGTAATTCTAATTTTGATTATTGGAATGCGTTAATTTATATTTTTAGATATTTGAAAGGTACTATGAATTATGGTTTGCATTATTCGGAATATCCCAATATTTTGAAAGCGTATGGAGATGCGAATTGGATAACTGATTCGCAAGAATCAAAGTCTACTAATGAATGAATATTTACTTTTAGAGGTGTTGCGATCATGAGAATCGAAGAAGCCAACCTACATCACACATTCAACTATAGAGTCCAAATTCACTAACTTAGCGGCATGTGGAAAAAAAGCAGAGTGACAACAAAATTTAGTTCTAGAAATTCCATTAATGGTTAAATCATTGTTGCCCATATCTATATTTTGTAATAGTGGATAACACTATCAAACACTTATAGTAAAATGTATAACAGGAAAAATAGACATATCGGTATAAGACATAGCTATGTAAGATAATTAGTAAGAGATGAAATAATCTTTATAATTGGAATCAGGTATGCTAAAAACCTGCCTAATCCGTTTACTAAAAGTCTTGAAAAATATAGTGTATAAGACATCCAAGTGAATTGGTTAAAACCAATTACCTAAACAATTACTTAGAGTAGAAACCCAACCTAATATTTGATTGTACAATGTTTAAGTTCAATAGAAGAACAAGTTGTAAATACGTGATTGTAGACACCCCATTTTTACACTCGCCTGATTAATCAACTCGTCAACCCGATCGCAATGATTCCCAATGATGGATGTTATTTCCATTGCTTTACTTTGTTACGAAATATGTTTCAGAAATCCGGATGAGGTATCTCGAACTGACAAAACATTAGAAATCACGCTACGTTAGGAAAATACGATCCCAGAAACATAGAAATTATCATCTTGCAAACAAAAAGAAGCTTCACGATAAAAATCACTAAAAATGATCAAAATACCCCTAACATCAAAACAACCCTAGAGCCTACATTATGATTAGGAAAACTCTTCAAACACATAAAACAATAAATCGAAATCAAATAAATCATTTCGCCAATTTTAACAGAATTTAACAAAATTACGAAAATGCCCCTCATAAAGTTCATGACAATTTCACACAAAAAATTTCATAAATGACAAAAACTAATATTTCCATTGAATTCCTTACAAAAAATCGATTCTAAAACATCCTACAACATAAAAAACTGACTTAAAATGTGAAAAGTCCTCTCAGGGGGTAAAATGGTAATTTCACAATTTTCATAATTAAAAATTTCGAAATTAATAAATAAAATATTAAATAATTAAAGTGAAATATTAATGAAATTAATTTAAAATTTTGAATTAAAAAAATCGATCAATCGGACTTTCAAGTAAAATTGTTGAGGGTTCGTGAGATATTTCTTTAAGGACCCCTCCATTTGGCGTCCAAAGAATTAAAGATATAATAGAGGGGGGTTCTCCAAAAATTTAAAGTCAATCAAGCAAGACTAAAGTCAAGGTATTAAAGTCAATCAAGTGAGACTAAAGTTAAAATTAAAGTCAATTAAGCAAGACTAAAGTCAAGATATTAAAAGTCAATCAATTAAGACTAAAGTCAAAATATTAAAAGTCAAACAACTAAGACCAAAAGTCATAATCATAATAGAATTCTAATTAAATAATAACTCTATCTAATAGAGTTCTAATTAAAACACAACTCCACCTAAAACAATTCTAATTAAAACACAACTCTACCTAAAATAAGTCTAACTAAAACACAACTCTAATTAAAAGAACTCTAATTAAACACTAACTCTATCAAAATCAACCTCTAAAAAAATCTATAAATAGAGGTGCTCACACCCTATTTTCGTATCAAATCATAAATCCTAAGAGAAGTAGGTCTAAAAGCCCCCAAGTCTCCCATAAACCCTAGTTTTGGAGCCCCAACTCCTTACCTAACATCCCTCCTTTGATTTTAGCCTAAGAAACACCTAAAAACCTTCCAAAAACATCTCAAAATCTACAACAAACTTGAAGAATTCAGATCCAAGAAAGTAGAGATACCTTGCCTCGGAGATCAGGAATCAAATCCGGAGACAGAACGAAGTAAGGAGTACGGTACAATGAGCAATTTTTGTCGGATCTGAGGGAACAAAGTATTTGCTATTGGAAAGATATAACTTTTTTATTTATTTATTATTATCTAGGTTTTAGCAATGTAATTTATTTGGGAAGTTAGTAGAGACCGGC
Source organism: Akebia trifoliata (assembly GCF_017979445.1). Classification (NCBI taxonomy): domain Eukaryota; kingdom Viridiplantae; phylum Streptophyta; class Magnoliopsida; order Ranunculales; family Lardizabalaceae; genus Akebia; species Akebia trifoliata. The sequence goes on from NC_141386.1 coordinate 15,865,291, forward strand.
TTTGGTCGGGTGGGGTTGGTGCCTAACACCTTCCAACCCCGTAACATGATCCCCGAATTCAGTTTTTTTTTGTTCTAAATTAATTTTTTTTATCCGTTTAGAGTCATTGATCGGTTCCTAGACCGTAATAACTAGGTGGCGACTCCCAAACCTCAAGGATCAAAAGCGGATCCGCACACCCCGCGGATCGAGGGCGCTTTCAGTGGCGACTCCACTGGGGATCTTTGAGGATCAGACTTGAAAAATCCCAAGTGTGGGAGCATTGCTAGAGCGACCTAGGCTGTTTTTATTTTTTTAGTTTACCTGTTTATTTTGTATTTTTTTCTTCTTTATCATTTTTTTTATTCAATTATTGATCGTGTGTTTGGATTATGGATATTCTGTTTTTTGTTATCATTTTGTTGGTTCAATCGTGAGTCACTTAGGGTGATTCTAAATAAACGATAAATTTCGAAGGGATAATTGTATTGAGGATGGAATAATAATTATTGGACCATGGAGATTAAAAAGGGGGTATCTTTTACTTTATTTTTAGGTGTATGTCGATGCATTTTTTATAGGGAAAAGATTTTTTTTTTTTTTTTTTTTTTAAAAGAAAAAAAAATGTATTTGATCTGTCATTGGTCTATTTTTTTTTTTTTTTACTATATGTATAGTTTTTGTTTATTTTTTTGGGCGAGTTGTGCTGTCCTTTGACAACAAACAGAAATTGAAAATAAAAGGGTGAAGTTTTTTCACTGTTAACAGCCCCTACTACCCATTTGTAAGTCGGTTCTAAGTTGGTGTGCCACTAGTAAGATCTTTTTTTATTTATGTCCATCTTCTTCTCCAATGGAATAGGCGTTGGCAGCAAAGAATAGGAGCATTGCTCTCTCCTTCTCTCTCTCTCTCTCTCACTCTCTTCTCTCGTAAACCCAGAAGAGATAGGGAAGTAAGGGTTTATTTTCATATTCTGCCCATCTCAACTAATTACAAGAGAGAGTCGAGATAGCAGGAGAGACAAAATCGAAACAAATTCCCTCAACGATTTTCCATTCTCTGCTAAAAGAAAAAAAGGATTTTTAAACTTTTGTGAGAAAGAAACAGAGAGAGGGATTTAAGTCATCTGGTTTTTGGTGGCAAAGCTCAAAAACTACTTTGGATTTCTTGTATTGTCAGCCTTCCTCTCGTTCCTCTATCTTTGCATGCGACTTTGATTGAAAAACAGAGGTTGCAAAAGGTCTCGATGAGTTTGAGATCAGAACGGACTGGTTTTGGAGTCGAGAGCTTTGGGACATTTCACCTAAAAGTAAAGATTTTCTTTTTTATTCTCATGGGGTCTGGTTTCCCATTGGTCTTCGATGAGAGAGCGGCAGAACTCGCCAAGTCTGTATGTCGTTCTGAACTAGGCAAAAAAAAATTAATTAACAGAATGCTCATTGATTGTGGACCACCGCTTCCTTGTTGGGTACAATATCGAGAATATTCTTGGGTTTACTACCAGAGGCTTCTGTATCCACACTTGGATATGTTTAGGTTCTGTTATCCTTTGTAGTAATACATTTGATGGAATCCGATTTGCCAACTCTCTTCGTTTCGACTCTAGCTTCTACATTACTTCCAATATCGATTTAATTAAATGTGATTCCAATATTCCTTCTTTTTATTTATTTATTTTTTTTTTTAAATGTTGGGGTGGATTTCAAGTATCAACCATAAAGGAAATTTTGGATTCAAATCTTTGAGGCTTAAAAGACTACAAATCAATGAATTTTGATTTGTGGACTCGTGGACTAGTGCTATGTTTAGAATTGGATTGGTTGGGTCGATTTCCTCGGAAAAATGACAGAAAAGCTTGAAGAATTTGGGGAATCTATTTGGGATCTATGTGTGCTATAGATGACATTGAAGGTTATTTGGACTACAAAGTTAACATAGCTATTTGGTTAATTTCTTTATGAATTTCTATTGACACACCAATTTTTACCTAGTACATTATATCAAGATTTTGCTTTTTACTGCAAACATAGAAATTAGTATGCCGGTAGATTTTTTTTCTTTTGTTTAGATTTTTTTGGCTTAGGTTTTGTTAATGGTTAGTAATAGTTTTGTTTATTTTATTTTATTATTATTATTATTATTTTTTAAATATATGTATATGAATATATGCATATACCTTTTAAAAAAAAAGGGGCTGGTCATAATTTCCTATCTTGACGATTATCATTCCATTCTTAATTTGATGTTCTTCGAGATATCAACTTGTTTAGGGTCACCCAAAATAACCCTTGATTGGACCTTAAAAATTATAAATAAAATTGTGCCTATTGCAATGTTTAGATCTGATCAATCTTTATGTACCATATTCCTTGATTTGCCATAATTGATATATGCAGGAGGCGTGTGTATTTTTAATAGAACCATATGGATGGTCTTTTTTTCTTGGTCATTATATGCACTTATTTGTATGGTGTAATACCTTTTCGTGTATGATTTAATGGGGTCCATGGGCCCATTTGTTTGAAAAAGGCCCCGGGCACACCCCACCCTATTTTGCACACACCACATGCACGTTTACTGTTTTACTCACTTACACGTCCTATACAGCCAACGTGGCACTAGTGCGTGGCCCGGTCTCTTCGAAGATGCAAAGTCATTCATGAAAACCACAACTCCAGTCACGTACGTTAGGGTATATCGAACTGGGGCATCAATACCATCTGATCAGGTGATTCTGAGAAGTATATTGATGCACCCAAGCTGGAGCGACCTGAGCCTTTGACCTATTGTAAGCCACACAGTCACATATCCCGATTGCCAACGTAGTACTAGTACGTGGTCGGTCCCCTCATGGGATGCCAAACCATTTATGAAAGCTACAACTCTTGACTCGTACCCATAGGTATAAAAGATAATCTAAGTATATCAATTGCACTTCTTGGTCAAAACAGGTGCCTAAGCAAGATCTTGTCCCGCTGTACCCTACTGTACGAGGGGGATAGACTACGTCTATTCTAGACGAGAGGTATTTAAGTGGGCCCTTGCTCAGCATTGTGCGCCACCTCTCAACTGGAGATCAAACTGGTTGTTTTTGGTTTCAGAGAAGTGAATTGAAGTTTTAGATTATCACTTATACGGTATATCAAACCAAGTCACCACGTATCGAAAGGTATATAGGTGTGCTTGGGCAAGGGTGGCCAGATAAAAATGCATTGCACGTAGTAAGCTTAGAGTCTAGAAACCTTCCTCGTAGGTCACGACTCGAACTTATCGTGGGTGTTCCCGGGTTGTTTATTGAATGGAGCCTGTTGATTGATGAATGTATGTGAGTGATGTGAATGGTGAGATTAGAGTGTATAATTGTCCTCAAGGATAAAAAATATTGCTTTTGAAAATTAAAATGGGTGCACCGACCTAACAAAGAATCTATTCGTTTACAATAATGACGCAGTCCATCCCGATCCAACAATCATGGTGGACCCGACCCATTAAATCAAAATGGAAATCGAATTTTTAAAGAAGAAAAAGAAAATATTTTCCAGAAAAGAAAGTTTTCCAAAAAAAAGAGTGTTCTCTAGAAAAAATATTTTCCAAGAAAATATATTTTCCAGAAAATATTTTCCATAAGAACAAGATTTTTCAAAAGAAAATAAAAAATTGATCTTTTACAAGGACCTTGGAAGAGTACTAAAATACCCTTTTGTGTCAAACCAGGATGTTAGCCGCCGACGATAACCCAATCGATCAGTTAGTCAAAACAACCGTCATAGGAATGCACCCTGTAGAAAAGATCAATTTTGGGAGATTCATGTTGAGGAGTGCTCTTTACTTTCATGAGTTTGAGATAGACTGGAACCTCTTACACGCCATGGCTAAACGATGGAACCCCTACCTACACATATTCCATATGGGGTATATGCATTTATGCCCTACTCACGAGGATTATTGTGGCATCATGAGGATATCCACTTCAGGACCTCTAGTCAGGCCCTCATTGAAGACCGGATATTCTGGTGAACGCGCCACAGGACTAAACATTTCCAAGGAAGAAGCCAAGGTCTTAGTCCATGACGGGAGATTGAATTTAGTACCTTTACTGGGCCCGTATCGCTCCCGCAGTCACCCTATCAATGTAAAACCCGAAGCCTGGCGAGCCACTAGAGATTATCGATTATGCTTAGGAATCCTAGCCCAATACATACTGACCTCTAATAGTGATGGCCAAACTATCCCGGAGTCCTTCATAGATATAGCCTCTCAACTCTCAAGGAAAGCCAACCCAGTACCCCTTATCCTAGCTGAAACTTTCTCAGGTCTAGATGCCATAAAAAATGGTGAGCGGGAAAGCTTCAAGGGAAGCCCCTACTTACTCTATATGTGGCTTTGTGATCGTCTCAAAATCGTAGAGATTCCATCAAACCTCGAATATGGGCCAGAACACTTTTGCAAGAGAAACCTGTTAGTGCGTCACAACTCAATCAAAGCGTGGAGCAAATGGTTAGACTCTCGCCTCACCGTCATATCGATTTTAGGTGCCCTTGGTGGATGACTGATCCCCTTGTTCTAGGAACCAAAGGATCCTACTATGTCCGTCTGATTGGTTTAGAAGAAAAATCTTTTTACCATCCTAATCTGATCCTAGAACAGTACGATGTACCTACAGAGTTATCCTTACCTCAGCACAAAGCTTTCTTTTCCCTTGAGCCTTTAACTGAAAAGTTAGTACACCTCATTGAGAAAGCTTGGAACAAGCGCACCTTAGGGTATCCAGACGGACCAGCAGAATTCAGAGAGCCAGTTGTTAGAGCCAAGAGGGTCAAATCCGACAGCAATCCTGATGACCATCAAGACAAAGCCAAGCGCCCATGTAAAAATAATTCAAATCAAATTTGTTGAAAGATATTTTAATAAGAACATATTGTTTGTCAATCATTTTCAATAAAACTATCTTTCTTTTTTAATAAATATTTATTTTCCTTTCGAATACTCATTGTGTGAATGGATTAATTAATGGATTGGTGCACAAACCTCAAAAAAATGATTCTCTAAAATGTTATCAAGGGGGTAATACTGAAATTGACTAAATCTACCTTTGATGGGGTTATATAGGATTATCATTGCGCCCAAACTCAAGCGTCCACCTCCTAGTTGGAGTCGTAAGTCCAGTCGGTTAGAAAGAACCACAGTACCAAGTCAACAAGCAGAGATGGCTTCAGAATCTGAGCTCACAGAGATCCGTAAGATCTTGGCAGCCTTTGCTAATGATATCAGCAATATAAAAGGCAAAGTGAAAATGTTAGAACAGACCTTGGAATCAACGAGAATTCCCCTAGATGACCCAAAAGGAAAAAAGGTTTAAGAGAAACGTCCACGTGAAGTCTTCGAGTTCGACGGAGACGAAGAGTATGTTGATGAAAATCCGGCGTTATCTAACAGAATGTCTCAATTGGAGTCAGCTATGAAGAGTATAAAGGGTATTGATGAAATTGCAGCAGGAATTGAAGCTCTAAACCGCATCCCTAGAATCCATTTGTCAGAGAAGTTTGTGATGCCTAAAATGGACAAGTTCAGTGGGACAGGGTGTGTGAAAACGCATCTTAAGGTGTATGTTACCAACATGCGCACTATGGGGCTCAGCGACGAACAGATGACATTATTGTTCCAAAGAACTTTATCAGGATCAGTACTACGTTGGTTAATGTCTCAAGATCCAGTTACTGTGGGTACATGGGAAAACATGTCAAAGGCTTTTTGGCATCAGTATAAGTACAGTACCGAGATTGAGACTTCAAGAAGGGATTTGGAAGCAACTAAACAGAAAAATGGGGAGACATTCACTGATTTCATTGGTCGCTGGAGGGTCAAGGCTTCTCAAATGTGGGATAGACCTTCGGAGAAGGAACAAGTAGCGATTATCCTAAAGAACCTCTCTCAAGGATATGCTCAGCACCTAGTGGCTCAATACCTCCCTACTTTTGAATCCTTACTGCAAGCCGAAAGCCAATTCGAGAATGCATTTGCCTCTGGGATTCTTTCCAACCCCTCAGATAACAAGCCTAAGAAATCATATGTTCCCAAACCCAATATCAACCATACTTACATCGCCAATACCTCAGTTACCCCAGCTCAACCCCCGGCCCGGACTAATAACCAGGTTCACCTAAATCAACCTCAAACTCCGCGTCAGTTCACCAATCTAGGGATGAGTCTCACTGTAGCGCTTCACAAATTGATGAAAAAAGGGCTTCTTACCCCTATCCAACCCCGACCTTTACTTAATCCCTTGCCAGCTGGACACAATGCTAACGTGTTCTACGAGTTCCATCAAAATCCTGGCCATCACACGGATCGATGTATCACCTTGTGCCATGCCATTCAAAACCTTATTGACAACAAAAAGGTCACCATCCCCAGCCCACCAAATGTCACCACCAATCCACTACCTACTTATCAACCTCCACCAACCCTGAACATGGTTTCTCACACTCCATTACTATTCGACCCTGTTTCCCTTATCCACCCAATCCAAGTCAAATTGCCTAGTTACCCCCTTGCCGGGATAACTTTCATTGATGAGGTTTTCACTACGAATTATGAACCATTTGATCTAACCTCGGATGATACATATTGTTTATCTCCGCCTTGTTACGATACTCCCGCATTCACTAGTTACTTGTTGGCCCAAATGAATCTGAAAAGCCCTGTACCTTTGACAGACAAAGATCCATACCTGTTGACTGAAGAAGATGAGCCTTTCCCCCTTTCCTGTGATGAAGTTAGACATATGACTCGAGGGGGGAGAGTTTTTAAGCCACAAGAACTCTGTGTTGATAATCCTGCAGTCCTGGCAAGAAAAGAATGAGAAGATCCCACTAAGGAAAGCATCGAAGAAGATAACTCCGTGATCAAGCAGTTGAAAAAATCAGGGGCCAATATCTTAGTATGGGATTTACTCATGGCTTCAACTGCTCATAGGGAGGCTGTTCTCAAAGCACTAAACACAGCCCAAGTCTCCCTTGATACTTCTCCAGATCAGCTGGCCAGTATAGTAGGGGCAACTTACGTAGAGAATATCCTATCCTTCTCGGACTCAGATCTCCCAAAAGAAGGGGCAAGCCACACTAAGCCGTTGCACATTACAGTTGACTGTAACGGGATGAGGGTACCTCTGGTTTTGATTGATAACAGGAGTGCACTGAACGTTTGCCTGCTGAAAACTACTACTTGTCTCGGGTTTAAGACCGAAGATCTCAAGCCCACTAATCAAGGTGTTAGGGCCTATGATAACACCAAGAGTGATGTACTGGGAATCTTGCACCTTCGATTGTCCACAGGCATAGCTGACTTTCCTGTGAAATTTCAGGTTATTGACATCCAGTCTTCTTTCAATTTAATGTTAGGGAGACCATGGTTACACCAAATCAAAGCGATCCCTTCTACGCTACACCAGAAGGTCAAGTTTATCAAAGATGGGCTAGTAATTACTTTTCATGGAGACGCTGAAATTGTAGGGATCGTAAATAGTACTGAGGCCAAGAATGAGCCACTGCTTGAGATTCAGCCAGAACAACAGGGGATAGAACTTAGTGGGTTCGAATTCGAAAAGATATGCTCAGTCCAATGGGACCAAGCCATGAAAAAACATTTTCCAATGGAAAATACCTCTAATTGCTACATGGCCAATATATTCAAAAAAATGAGATTCTTCCCTGGTATGGGCTTAGGTCGCAAGCAGCAAGATATTAAAGAGGTACCAGTGATTAAAGAGGCCATCGGCACATTCGGACTAGGATATAAGCCTACTAAGGAAGATTGGGCCCAATACTGGAAGACAAAACGGGATAAGGCCATTGTTAAAAGGCAAAGGCGTACCGCAGATCTCATCAAAATGAAGTCCTATCGAAAGACCCTCAATGGTTATTTTGTGAAAGAAGGAGAAGACTTCCGTTACTGTGGGTTCCTAGAGCCTTTCATCGATCACATCACTGGTACTCGACTGCCGGGGTTTGAAATCTTCTTTGGCATGGAATGGCCTGAAAAGGAAGCAAGCACAGAAGTTAAAGAGAAAAAAGTTGAAGACTGGCAGCTCGATCTGGACTCCCTCAACATCGATCAGCTATTCATTGAAGACCATAGTGTTTTAATGTTGTCAGTTGAGAAAGGGATCCCAAATCCTCAGTCTGTAATCAAACTCGCTGTTGGGGCTCTATCAAATTATCATGTAATCAGTCTTGTGTTGCATGTCAAGGCTGGGTCTGTCGGTCCCATTAGTCCTGTTCAGTCTGACATACCAGTTGAGTCATTTATTTCTGTTGAGTCGAGTAAGTTAGTTGTTTCTACTGAGTCTGTTGCTTCTAGGGAGTCTGTTTTTCCTGCTGAGTCGAGTGAGTCTGTCAAGTCTGTAATGAGTCCTGTTACCCCATCTCTTTTTAATGAAATGAAAGAAATTTTTTATTACCCCGAGCGCAATAATAATTTGACTAATAATCTGGCTTTGGAGGGAGAATCTTCTGACGAAGAACCTCCCCCTGAAATAATCAAATTACTTGAACAAGAAGAGGAACGTCAGGCTCAACCTCTAATAGAGGAAGTAGAGGTTATCAACCTCGAAACAAAAGAAAGTCCTCAAGAAATTCGGATAGGGGTCACTTTATCTCCCGATGAACACAAAGGGATAGTAGACTTGCTCAGAAAGTTCAAAGACGTGTTCGTGTGGTCTTACGAGGATATGCCGGGGGTAAGCACAGATATTGTCCAACATCGGATTCCGTTATATCCTGATGCTCGACCAATCAAACAGAAACTTCGACGTATGAAGCCGGAATGGACTTTGAAAATCAAAGAAGAAGTTACGAAGCAGATTAACGCTGGATTTTTGGAAGTAGTAGAATACCCTGAGTGGATTGCTAATGTCGTTCCAGTACCGAAAAAGGATGGAAAAGTCAGGATGTGTGTGGATTTTAGAGACCTAAACAAAGCAAGCCCAAAGGATAGTTTCCCTTTACCACACATAGATGTTCTAGTGGACAGTACAGCAGGACACGCGTTGTTGTCCTTCATAGATGGATTTTCAGGGTACAATCAGATAAAAATGGACCCTCGAGATATGCAAAAAACTTCATTCATCACACAGTGGGGGACCTTCTGCTACAAGGTCATGCCTTTTGGTTTGAAGAACGCTGGAGCTACCTATCAAAGAGCAGCCACGACTTTACTACATGACATGATACACAAGGAGGTCGAAGTCTATGTAGATGATATGATAGTCAAATCCAAAGAACGACTAGGGCATGTTACTACGTTAGAAAATTTCTCACAAGGATTCAAAAGTACCAACTCCACCTCAACCCACAGAAATGTGTATTTGGAGTAACTTCTGGAAAACTGTTGGGATTTGTGGTCAGTCAAAGAGGGATCGAAGTAGACCCTGTGAAGATTAAAGCTATCCAAGATATGCCGCCGCCTGAGACTGAAAAGCAGATTCGAGGTTTTCTAGGCAGAATCCAGTATGTTAGTAGATTCATTGCTCAACTCACCAACGTCTGTGAACCTATTTTCAAGCTTCTCAAGAAGAATGAACCAACAATTTGGAATGAGCAATGTCAAAAGGCTTTCGACCAAGTCAAGGAGTATCTCTTAAACCCACCTATTTTGGTTCCACCTACACCGGGTGAACCACTTCTTCTTTATCTGTCAGTCACAGAAGAAGCTATGGGATGCATGCTTGCACAATATGACAAAGATACTCGCAAAGAGAGGGCTATATACTACATCAGTAAAAAGATGTTAGAGTATGAACGAAAATATTCGGCTCTCGAAAAAACTTGCTTAGCACTGGTATGGGCTACTCAGAGACTTCGGCACTATATGTTGTCTCATTCAATTATCCTGTTAGCTCGGATGGATCCTCTCAAGTATCTTTTCGAGAAACCGGCGTTGACAGGGAGAACCGCGCGATGGTTGTTGCTGCTATCAGAGTTTGACATCACGCATGTTACACAGAAGTCTATCAAAGGGAGAGCTGTAGCAGAATACTTGGCAGATCACCCTGTAGTAGAAGGAATAAGGCCTGTCGATCAATTCCCAGATGAGAACATCTTGCACAATAAAGAAGAACCGTAGAACCAAACATGGCAGTTGTACTTTGATGGAACCGCCAATCAAAATGGGTATGGAATAGGGGCAGTCCTGTTTTCTCCGGAAGGATGCCACATTCCTATTGTTATTAAATTAGCCTTTTCGAACACTAATAACACGGCTGAATATGAGGCATGCATCGCGGGGCTCGAAGCTACTTTGAACCTGGGCATTTCAGAAATTGAAGTTTTTGGGGATTCGGCCTTGGTCATACATCAGTCATTGGAAGAATGGAAGACTAGGGATGAAAAATTGAAACCTTATCATGAGTATTTGTTAAACTTAGTCAGTAAGTTTAAAGCTATCCTGTTCCAGCACTTGTCAAAGGAAGATAACAGATTTGCTGACTCCTTAGCAACTTTATCTTCAATAATCCATTTACCCCCTGGCATGGAATTAAGGCCGATCACTGTTGAAGTCAAAGACAAACCCGCATACTGCCATCAGATCAACATTGCTACTCGACTACCCGATGAAAAGCCATGGTACACAGACATAAAAAAAGTGTTGGAAAAACGAGAATTCTCTGAAGAAGCATCAAGGAAGGAACGACAAACCCTACTAAGGTTAGCATCTCAATTCATCCTGTGCGCAGGAAGTTTATACAAAAGGTTTTATGATGGGATCCATTTGTCGTGTGTTGATGAAGATCAAGCTGAACAGATAATGATTGAACTACATTCAGGAGAATGTGGCCCTCACATGAGTGGGAAAATGTTAGCTAAGAAAATTATGAGACAAAGATACTATTGGCCCACGATGGAAACAGATTGTCATCACATGGTCAAAACCTGTCATAAGTGCCAAATACATGCGAACCTTATACATGTGCCGCCATCTCAATTAGTGGGTCTGACTTTACCATGGCCATTCTCAGTCTGGGGAATTGACATCATTGGTAAAATATCACCTAAGGCATCAAACGGCCATGAATACATTCTGGTTGCCATCGATTATTTTACCAAATGGGTCGAAGCTGCCTCTTATGCTGTCCTCACTGCGTCTCGAGTTGCAAAGTTTATTCAAACGAACATCATCAGTCGATACGGGGTACCTTCGGAATTGATCTCTGATAACGGGTCACACTTCAAAGCTGAGGTTATCAAATTGTGTTCAAAGTTCAAAATCTCACACCACAAATCATCTCCTTACCGCCCTCAGACTAATGGAGCAGTCGAAGCAGCTAATAAGAATATTAAGACCATCCTCAGAAAAATGTGTCAATCACATCGAGATTGGTCAGAAAAACTGTCATTTGCATTATGGGCATATCGAACCTCAATTCGATCCTCCACTGGAGCTACTCCCTACTCCTTAGTGTATGGCATGGAAGCAGTCTTGCCAGTTGAAATGGAGATTCCATCTCTCAGGGTTTTGTTAAAAAGTCAATTGTTAGAAGCAGATTGGGTTCGCCAACGGTATGAAGAATTGAATTTGATCGAAGAAAAACGACTAAGAGCGATGTACCACGTGCAAGCTTATCAAAGAAGAGTCGCCCGCGCATTTGACAAAAAGATCAAGGCCCGTCACTTACAAGTCGGGGACTTAGTACTCAAAGAGAATCGGGCACCTATTTTTGACCCTAGAGGGAAGTTCAAATCAAATTGGGGAGGTCCGTTCATCGTCAAAGAAATATTACCAGGAAAAGCTGTCAGGCTTCAGGATCATGATGGAATCGAATTACCAGAACCAACCAACCTTGACCAAATCACACGGTATTACATTTAAGGAGGCCATCTTTGGCCGAATCAATCCTCACATTACCCAGTTCAATATATTCTTTCTCAACCCTTTTGCAGCCTTTTCAAAAATAAAAATTATGCCTTTTTCTTTCTGAGCCCGTTCACCTAACCTAGGGGAGGGAAAAATTTGAACTACGTTTTGGTCTGATCCCAAAAATCTGGGGTACGTAGGCAACCTGAGAAGTTACTTCGGGCCCGACCACATCAAAAAAAAAATCTCTATTTCCCCACACAATAAAAAATCAAGAAAAATTCAAAAGAAAAGAAAAATATCTTCAAAATGGGGAAGAAAATTTAAAGCAATTTAAATGAAATGCCACACAAAGGGCATTTGGGTTTTTGAGCCTCAAAATTCCTTTCTTTTTATACCCAGTCCTAAGCTTACCTATAAAAGTCCTCCTAAGTACCGTGCGAAAAGTCAAGGAAGATAGCAAAGCATGATCAGACAGCAACTCCAGAAGTTCAGACAGGAAGAAAAGAAAAAGAAGAAAAAAGGCCTGCTAAGTTGAAAACCCGAAAAGGGCGGCTTAGGCAAAAATTAAGGCAAGCTCGCAAGGTTGAAAATCTAAAAGGACAACTTTGGCAACAATCAGAGCAAAGAAAAAAAAGAAAAGCTCGCTAGATTGAAAATCTGAAAAGGCGATCTAGGCAAAAGTTAGAGCAAACTCGATAAATTGAAAACCTGAAAAGGCGATCTAGGCAAAAGTTAGAGCAACAAAGAAAAAATAGAAGAAGATCCCAAGCTGAGAGTAGTCCAAGCTGAAACAACAGAAATCCGAATAATCAAGTTCAATACTTAGCTTAAACCAGGCATAGACTCAGAAGCCACAAGTTCTTGTCTACGATCGATCTGAAAATGTTTACTTCCCCAAGTGAATCAAGGGAGAAAGGAGTGAATTCTATGATGAGTCTCAAAAGGAAATATTTTGATCTCTTGAGCCTGAATCAAAATCTTCAATAAAATTAATCAAAATTAAAAGTTGGATCTTTATTGCGCTTGTGGTAATCAAATATTTCAAACCTTCATACAAGGGGCATTTTCTTTTTTCTTGTAACTTTTCCCCCTTATACTAGGGGTATTTTTTTTAATTTTTGCATGATGTGTTCAATTATCTTCAATGCCACGTACATTGTCAAACTAGGGGCATTTTATTTTTGAGCAATGTTAATCCTAAAAAAAAATAAATAAAAAAAAATAATAGGAACCCTAAACTTAAGGTTACCCTCTTGATAACAGTTTTTTCAAAAAACTTTTGAGGTTCAAAAGAAATAAAAAAAACTCAGGTTTTTAATTCATAAAACTTTTTGGATAAAACCTTGAGGTTCAAACAAAAGCACTTTGGATCTCACATTTGACTGCGTCCAGAGATTAACTAATAATTCGCTTACCTAGAGTAGGTGATATGGCATTCTTTCGTTCACAGATTCCCTTCCAAATCCAATCATTCTTGGATTCGATCATTTCCCTTCCAGATTTATTCGATTCATTCTAATCAGTCTTCTCCAAATTCATTCTTTATTTTTCAAAATTCCTTCATTCCTTTGCCAGTTATGCTCAGTTACCGCCGAGGGTTTTCTTGAAACCATGCTCAGTTACCGCCGAGGGTTTTCTCGGAACTATGCTCAGATGCCGCCGAGGGTTTTCTCGGAATTATGCTCAGATGCCGTCGAGGGTTTTCTCGGAGCTATGCTCAGATGCCGTCAAGGGTTTTCTTGGAATTATGCTCAGATACCGTCGAGGGCTTTCTCGGAACTATGCTCAGTTACCGCCGAGGGTTTTCTCTAAACTATGCTCAGATGCCGCCGAGGGTTTTCTCGGAATTATGCTCAGTTGCCGCCGAGGGTTTTCTCGGAACTATGCTCAAATGCTGCCAAGGGTTTTCTTGGAATTATGCTCAGATGCCGCCGAAGGCTTTCTCGGAACTATGCTCAGATGCCGCCAAGGGTTTTCTTGGAACTATGCTCAGTTATCGTCGAGGGTATTCTCGGAATTATACTCAGTTACCGCCGAGGGTTTTCTCGGAATTTTGCTCAGTTTATATTCAAATTATGCTCAGTTTATACTCAGATTATGCTCAAATTATGCTCAGATTTTAAATCACACACTTGCACAGTTGTTACATTAGTCAAGGAGAATTTTCTAAAATTCAAGGATTTGACACTGTCAGTGAGAGTTTGCGCTCAAGGACCTGACAATCTTTTAATTCGGGGAGAGCTTTACCCTCAAAGATCCGAACACCCCGACGAATTACTAAATCAGGCTGCAAAATGAACTGTCACTAGCTTTGGCATTCAGATATCGCACTATCTACCAAAATAGATTTGCTATCTAGTTTGCTTCAACCCTCTGCCAAAGAGGGGCATCTGTAAACACCCCATTCTTGCACTCGCCTGATTAATCAACTCGTCAACCTGATCGCAATGATTCCCAATGATGGATGTTATTTCCATTGCTTTACTTTGTTATCAGATATGTTTCAGAAATCCGGATGAGGTATCTCGAACTGACAAAACATTAGAAATCACGCTACCCTAGGAAAATACGAACCCAGAAACATAAAAATTATCATCTTGCAAACAAAAAGAAGTTTCACGATAAAAATCACTAAAAATGATCAAAATACCCCTAACATCAAAACAACCCTAGAGCCTACGTTATGATTAGGAAAACTCATTCAAACACATAAAACAATAAATCGAAACCAAATAAATAATTTCGCCAATTTTAACAGAATTTAACAAAATTACGAAAATGCCCCTCATAAAGTTCATGATCATTTCACACAAAAAATTTCATAAATGACAAAAACTAATATTTCCATTGAATTCCTTACGAAAAATCGATTCTAAAACATCCTACAACATTAAAAACTGACTTAAAACGTGAAAAGTCCTCTATAGGGGCAAAATGGTAATTTCACAATTTTCATAATTAAAATTTTTGAAATTAATAAATAAAACATTAAATAATTAAAGTGAAACATTAATGAAATTAATTTAAAATTTTGAATTAAAAAAATCGATCAATCGGGCTTTCAAGTAAAATTGTTGAGGGTTCGTGAGATATTTCTTTAAGGACCCCTCCATTTGGGGTCCAAAGAAATAAAGACATAATAGAGGGGGGTTCTTCAAAAATTTAAAGTCAATCAAGCAAGACTAAAGTCAAGGTATTAAAGTCAATCAAGTGAGACTAAAGTCAAAATTAAAGTCAATTAAGCAAGACTAAAGTCAAGATATTAAAAGTCAATCAATTAAGACTAAAGTCAAAATATTAAAAATCAAATAAATAAGACCAAAAGTTAAAACACAACTCTACCTAAAACAAGTCTAACTAAAACACAACTCTAATTAAAAGAACTCTAATTAAACACTAACTCTATCAAAATCAACCCCTAAAAAAATCTATAAATAGAGGTGCTCACACCCTATTTTCGTATCAAATCATAAACCCTAAGAGAAGTAGGTCTAAAAGCCCCCTAGCCTCCCATAAACCCTAGTTTTGGAGCTCCAACTCCTTACCTAACATCCTTCCTTCGATTTTAGCCTAAGAAACACCTAAAAGCCTTCCAAAAACATCCAAAAATCCACAACAAATTTGAAGAATTCAGATCCAAGAAAGTAGAGATACCTTGCCTCGGAGATCAGGAATCAAATCCGGAGACAGAACGAAGTAAGGAGTACGGTACAATGAGCAATTTTTTTCGGATCTGAGGGAACAAAGTATTTGCTATCGGAAAGGTATAACTTATTTATTTATTTATTATTATCTAGGTTTTTAGCAATGTAATTTATTTGGGAAGTTAGTAGAGACCGGCTTTGGTCGGCGGGGGTTGGTGCCTAACACCTTCCAACCCCGTAACATGATCCCCGAATTCAGTTTTTTTTGTTCTAAATTAGTTTTTTTTATCCGTTTAGAGTCATTGATCGGTTCCTAGACCGTAATAATTAGGTGGCGACTCCCAAACCTCAAGGGTCAAAAACGGATCCGCACACCCCATGGATCGAGGGCTCTTTCAGTGATAGATAAAAGGACATTACAAATTGAGAAATAAATTTCGCTTTTCCTTCTAACCTGTAATAGTAGTGTTTTACCTATAATGGACCAAGGTAGGATGAGCATCAATCTTAATAGATATGTAACATTTTGTGTTAAAATGTTACAGTTACAGGTACATCTTTGATAAATCTACCTATATAAGTGTGAAAATGTAGTCACTTTTCAATGAGAAATGATTTTATCTCACAAATACTTAAGAAAAGCAAAGTATTTGCATAGGGACTAAACTATGCTAATATTTTATTGAACACTATTTATTATTTTGAAGGATGTGTGTGGGATGATTCCAATTTATCGTAATAAGATTATTAGTTCAACACTTAATTCGTTAAGAATCATTTCCATTAAGTGAAGGTTCAAGTCTTTTAGGCATCTTCATCTATGCACTTATTTCATTTTATTCTTTGATTGAATTTTAAAACTTGTGGGGGGGGATTGTTAGATCGTTTTTAAATTTAAAACGGTTAGAATCAATTTTGGTCGAACCATTGTGTTCAAACAATTACTTTCTAAACTCTTTGAAGATCCAACGTACTAATTTTTTTTTTTTTATATAAATATTCTATTATTAAAAATTGCACCCCTTGATCTTTAACAAATTGATTTCTAATCCAATGGTTGCTTAGACAACCATTGACCATTTGAAAAGGATGTCTAACAAACCTCTTATTAATCGATTTAAAGATTGTTATTTTTATTCCTTTGTACAATAAATTCCAACACATGTTCATTAAAATCTGTATTTTAAACTCTTCCCCAAAAGTGTTCTCATTTGATCAAAGTGTTCTTTAGATTTTATCTTCAGAGGAGCATGACTAGATCTTTGCTGCAACCCGATCACATTTCACATGCTAGGGGCAAATATTAGTTTAACAACAACAATATTGCTTGTGCCTTGGATCGATTTTCTAAATTTTTCGATCACTTTTCTATTTGATTTCCAATTTTCTCCCACACCACACCTTACTTGATACCAATTCTTTAAAATTTATAACTATGACATACAAAATGAAAAAAAAAAAAAAATCAGATTAAAACCTTGGCTTCACCTTCTTGTATTTAAATGAGATTGCACCTGAATCCATGCTCCTCTACAAAGCTCATGTTGATTTCCTCTCTCACTCTCTCCCTCTAACACAGATCTTCTTGCGGAAAGATTAATACATGATTAGCAAAGAATCAAACTTTGTTATAAAGCTTTTAGGGTTTGGTTACAAACATTCTAGTGAAGATCCTACCCCCAAAAAATACTCTCAACATTTTTTCTTAATGAATTGGTGGAATAGAATTCTACAGGGAATCATCGCTGTTTCCATCCCCCATTTAACTTTTATTATCAAATTCATCTCTCACTCTGGGTGAACCTGCAGTAAGTAAATCAAATGATAACCCATACATCAGCCTAGCAAGTCTTCCTCACAATTACGTAATGCATAACCTAACATAGTACATGGAATCAGAAGAAATGAATGAGACTATTACCTGAAAGTGTTTGTCTTTCATTAAAGCTTATATTTCGAAGCTTGAGCTCTCCTCTGCTGGTTGTCAGCTCATCCAATATCTCAGCGTCACATAGGTCGTCTAGTCCATTTTCCTCCCTCCCTGATTGTGAATTTTCCCTTTCCTGCACACATATTACAAGGGGTTGGTTAATCAAATATGATTCTTGAAATCCTTGAAATTTTTCAAATTATTTAAAAATTGAAGTCTACTCCAATATGATTTTTTAAGACCGAAACCATTTATTTGAGTGTTTGATTGGGTCGGACCAGATTTTTTTAATTATTCCAGTTAGATCCAAATAGAAACCCATCAAACCCAATTAATGGGCAAAAAAACGACAATTTCTTTTCAAGATAATTTTTTTTTCTTTTTTGGGGGTGTGGGGGGTTACCCATATTTAATGTTATTCTTGATGAAAATAAAAGAAGGTAAGTTGTGAAAAATCACACTTTTTAATTTCTTAACAAATGTAAACTGGTCCAACCAAATAAAATCATGGACCATCCATAGTCCGAACAATTAGGTAAATTTTTAGGCCAAGCATTGGTTCAGTCTTTTTACGACTAGACCCTAACATAAATGTATGAATAATGATGAATGCACATGGTTTTGGTACGCAGTTGGGTATGCAGCTGACGTGGCAAGGGCACGGAACCACACATCTTTTTCATGTAACCCCATGAAAAAGATCTATGGTTCTGTGCCCTTGCCACATCAGCCGCGTACCTAAACTGCATGTATTCATCACGACTCTAAATGTATATATTCCACTTATACGGTGCTAATGAATATCAGACACACACATGTATGTATTAGACGCTTACGCAAATCATCATCACCAACAGTGCAAGAGCAATATCATAAATGATAAGATCATATACCTTGAAAGAGAGACTAAGACTGCGATGAGGGGCGCCAGCAATTTCTTCATACTCGGCTGCATCCAACTCCCAGAGGTCACGTGGGTGAAACAGCTTGGGAAGAACATGCTGTCTTATGCTTATGAGCAGGAAGAATGGTAATGGGAACAGTATTCCAACTATAGGAATCCATGTCACACTGAAACACACCAGAAGATACATAAACTGGAAGATCGTAAACATAGCAATGTACTTAAAGGGTACCGATTCCACAAACGAAGCATGAACCCGTTCCAGAACCCTGCCCTCAACACACAATAGAATTAAAAAAAGTTTAGAAATTCATAGAGATTATGAAATAAAAATGCTAAAATTATCTGTAATAAGGTAAGATAATACTGTTTGGTTTAAACCTCGTCTGAGACCGAGATGACTCACCCAAGTCATCTAGGTATCGTCCATGAACGAGATGAATAGACAACGGATATAACAGGTGCAAAATCTCCTGAGACAAACGAGATGACACAGACGATATTTTGAAAATCCCGGCCAAGTTAGTAAAACATGTCCAAGTCAACCGGGATTCTGTACATTTTAGTTAAAATAATTATTTTCTTTTTAAATTAAATATTTATTATCTAAATAAAATATGATTTTATGATTAAATATCTTCTAATCTACCTCCTTTGATAAAAAAAAATTATAATTATTTTTATATGAATAAATAATGGTAAACCAAGTTAAATGGTTTATCTCATCCCAGACAAGCCGTCAAAACGAGTTTTGAAACCATGTTGGCAACCAAAATGTCAGTAACTAACAACCCTCAATGGTAAATAAGAAGAGTACAACTTACTTGTACCGCCTGCGAGGAGTAATGAAGAGCAGCAAAATCCTTTCCCAGAATTGGTTTCCAGGGAGGCTATCGATGGCCATGTATGCAAAGTATCCCCATAGAACTGATGTAGGTATTTTCTTGATTACGGGCATAGCGCATAGTGATGCACCTACAAGGAGGGATTGTAAAACGTTGCTCAGTCTCTGCTCGTTAACTCGGACAGGCAAGTAGGCATCTATGTGCTTCTCAGGATCGAATTTATCCTTCGCATCATCCTCTGCATCATTTTCACCTCTCAGAACAGCCTCCTTCAAGTCCTTCAGATCTTTAGTTACAGAAGAAATCTACATAACAAAATTCGTACAACCATTATAGATGTAGAATTAAAAAAGATTCTTTAAATGTTTGTACATGCCAAGAGCACTTACAGTTGGGGCTGTGTCCATTTCTATGAACACTGCTTGCATCTTGCTGTAGATTTCTGAGTTGCTCGCTTGCTGCTTTATGGATTCTTTAGCACTTTGTAGCATCTTCTTTCGAATCAGCTGCAAAAAGTGGATCAGATAATTTAAGCATATTGAAATCACAAGGAATTAGAACACAGCTTGGGGTGCCATTAGCAAAAGTTGGACAGCAATCGAAGCTCTCAAACACTGAAGTAGAAATTTCTTCTAAAACCCTTAACCCACCTGTTTCTTGAGAACAGCAAGGCTCTTAGTGTGCATGGGCGACTGTGGCAGGACCCCATTTGAAGGAGGAAGTCCAACCAATCCACAAATCAAAACCTGAAATCATGAATTTTAAGCAGAATACAAGTATTAATAAAAATATAGATCGGAACTAATATATTTGTATAATAAATAAATGAAGAAGAACTGAAATAGGTTATACCATAAAACCGAGCAATAAGATGTCATAGTGGTACGCAGATGGTTTCTTGAGATTGAATTCCTTCTGTTGTGCCAACTGAGAAGCAACACTATGGTCAAAAAAATAAAGACCCGCTATCATCACAGCTGGTATAATGGCAGCAAATATGTACACTGGCGGTACCCTACCCAGATCCTGCAGTACGAATATATGAAGCACATGATTTGTCATAAAAAGTTCCAGAAAAAAAAATTCAAATAATTGAATGCGTATGGAAGCATTTTGACCTTTAGTCCCTCCTAAACAAGGGACAAAGCCTACTTTGGGATGATACATTTGAGTGGAGTTTTAGCACTTTATTCATGTAATGATAATGAAATGGATCCCCTTATTCTTGTCATGATCATAGGCAAATTCTTATAGATTGTAAATTCTCACTCAGAACTATGATGGTATTTAGGGAAATTTCTTTCTGCATAGATGACTATAGTAACCAAAGTGTTTGATATCTATACACTAATTATGAATTCCCAGGTGGAATTGCACCTAAATTTGAGACAGCAGTGTTGTGTAAATGTCTTTTACTCTGTTGGCGGTACGTAGAGTTGCGGGAGTGTAGGGAGCAGAGTCCTCACCCAAATTTTTAGAATTACAAAAAGGGCAATTGTGTAATATTTTCTTAAAGATTTTCTATTTTTGGGGAGATAGATGCATTTTAGCAACTCCCGGTTTTATAAATAGAGATGTCAAGGGGTTAAAACTTAAGAGAAAATAATGATTGTTCTTGATTTGATCCGTGGACATGGGCACACTGTCAAACCATGTAAATCCTTGTGTTTTATGCGATTTTCTCCTCTTTGTTGTCTCATTTTCTTCACAAGAGGTAATAAGAAACAAACAAAGAAGAAAAGGAACTTAGTCAAAAAGTTATTACCTTGATAATTGTCCAATGGTACAATGAGGCAGGCTCCCAAGGAAGAGGTGCGTAGAGCCTCCTGGGAACTCCCGATGGAACTTTATTTGGCCCAACAAATGACAATGCTGTCCACACTAAAACCATCAAAGGAACCCCATAGTCCGCAATGAAACTTCGAAGCCATCCTGTACTTAATTTTGAAATTTCAGATCCCACTCATGCACAAGGATCATAACACTCAACCCAAAAGATTAAACAAAATAAAGCCAACTTCACAAACCTGTGCTGTATTTCCATGACCTTGCCCTTCTGCTCCTTAATGCGGTATATAGAAGACCAAACGAGAATATGATCCCCAACAATCCATTTGTATAAAGCCACTGAAATTGATACTTTTCTGCATTGGGGTTTTCAGCTTTTGGAATTTTAAATTCACTCACCACCCCCTGTGATTCAAACATTACCCAACGTTAGTCCACAATTCTTATAGTGTCTCCTCTTAATCCACATTTGTTTTGACTAAAAGATAGGGTAGATACCTTGATGGCCTCTTGAATGAAAAGAACTGTAATCAACATGCCAAAAAGTTCCCCTGCAATCCTTGTAAATCTAGAGATAATTGCACAAGCATTGAATATTGCAAGAAGAAACAGTAGAAGAGCTGTCCAAATACACACCCTACAATAGATTATATCAATAAAATCAAGATACTATAGAAGTCATATGAGAACTCAGATATAATTACGAGGAGAGGTTGATTCTTCTTACCATCCAGCCCAAGCCAAGAAAAGTTCTTGTCCCAAATCTGCCCTTTCTTTAGTGAAATTGTACAAATAAGTGTACATTATGACAGTAGGCTCTGCAACTCCTAATATTAAGAGTGGCTGGCCTCCTAATATTGAGTGATGATACCACAAATCGCAGTAGACGCTAAAGTTTCTACTGTACTCAAGCTTCCATCTACACAACAAACAAAACTTATCAAAATTCATCCTTTATTTGAAAACTTGTATTTGAGTGAATTCAATGTATTTCATTTTCACTACTTGTAAATCCTATCAAGAAAGAAAACCAAAAAAGAGAAACCTGTTTCTCTACTCAATTGCTCTCCGAAGGCAATAACAGGAAGAGCAGAAGCAAAGAAGATGTAGGTTGTTGGAGCCAATATCCTGATTTAATTAAAAAAGAAAAACTCATAATTAAGAAATCCCAAGAAAAAAATTACTTGATTCGCGCTATGTTCCAACAGAAACAAAGAAAGACCTTATGCCTGAACGAAGTCCACCAATCCAATCTTGCTTATAGCATGACTTTCTTCCCTTGACGTCTTTGATGATCCCTTTGAATGGTGATTTGATATTATCCATCGTTCAATAATTGAAACTGTAAAGATAAGACATATAACTGTAAATATTGTTCCGAATGAAAATTTACATTGATCTCACTAAGTTCCATGAAAATTTAGAGGAGACTATGTGAAGAACTTTCCTTCTCACTTGGAAATATCTCCACAAATAGAGGAGAAATAACAGAAGGAAATCTGGAGTTTGAAATGGAAGATTTCCCAAGAAGCAACATAAGTCTAAATGTGTCTTAGTAAAGAATATTGAACCTAAACCTTGTAAAAAAACACTTTCCAGCTACATTCCTTAAATCTAATCTGATTACACAATTGAATCTTGAAAACCAATGCTTTGATGTATGTCTTCACCCCTAACAACCAAGGCACCTAAGAATCATCAACTAAAAGCAAGAAAAAAGAAACAGGGGAACAGGTCCGTAAAAACAGACAGGGCATGTTATCACTAAAAGCATTAATCCCTATTTTGCATATTAAAAGCTATGAATTTCTCCTCCAAGCAGATCCAAGAAATCAAAAAACTTCCATGAAGGGGAAATAGGGAACTCCGTCACCAAGTTAATTTCATGTATTCAATCACAAAACTAAACATGTTGGTGTTGAGGTGCCTTAATCTGAGAAAGAAATCCACAACAATGAAAATGAAGAGAAATTTCCCCCCAAAAAAATATAATAATAAAATACGAACACGATAAATCCTTAATACACATTTCAGGAAATGAAAACATATTAGATTACAAAACAATGAATCTGAGAACAGTATCAATAAAAACCACAAACAAACATGCATTTTGCATAAATATGTTCACAAATGCTTCAATAAAACTTGAGAACTGGGAAATCTGTGAGCAATGTGTTATAGAAAATGATGAAACCCTAATTTCAACGATTCTCAATGAAAGGAACACCATTCTAAACCTCCATGCATAAAATAGAACTGGGTTGTAGATCCATTAAAACCCAAAAGAAAAATAAACATAGCATCCATAAATCACGGAAAAAAACAGAGATTCGATCTAGACCTTGGCGTTCTGTACCAGCAAGAAATGAGAAGCAAGAGCTGTACTGCCTCTTCTACACTTGGACTTAGAGATCCATCTTATATCTTACGAAGAACACCATAAGCAAACAGAGAATCACGTATTAAGAGAGTGTGGTGGCGTCGAATATTGTGATTTTTCCAATGTGAAAAACTAACCAGAACTGGTAGTAGGGACAAACAAGGATTTCCTTCTTCGTTGGGCCGTTCGTATGAAGTGGGAGAACGAAAAACAGCTCTCTCTTCTTTTAAAAACAAACAAGAAGAGTTGGCTCTTACTTCTCAGTCCAACTTGTCCTTCTAAGAAACCGTCGATTTTATGACACGTTTCGATAGATTAGTGGGGAAGATTTGTATACAATTTTCCAGCACATTGCGCTGACCTGGGTATGTCTTATTGTCTATTTCTTGTTACTTTCCACGCGCACGGAGAAAATAAACTCATTATTTTCTCGTAAATCTCGGAATATTATACTTAAAATTTTCTTATTATCTTGACCGTAGATTCAATTTCTGGCTGGAATTTATTGGATAAGTAACGAGAATGAGTTTGATGCTAACTTCTCACCTAGAAAATGACTACTACGTGGCAATTCAAGGGTGTGTCAATTGGTACTTGTAGATGCAAAATTTGCTCTACCTCGTGATCCTCATTGATATAAGTGCTCTTCTTTCTCTATACTCC
This sequence comes from Akebia trifoliata, assembly GCF_017979445.1. NCBI lineage: Eukaryota > Viridiplantae > Streptophyta > Magnoliopsida > Ranunculales > Lardizabalaceae > Akebia > Akebia trifoliata. The sequence goes on from NC_141386.1 coordinate 15,889,277, forward strand.
TGGGAGGGCATGTAATAAAACCACTCTGACGCCCAAATTAGAAGTTCTAGCACCAATAGTGTAAAGTATTTTCAGAGAGGGAATTGCATACCTTTGTGGCGTGATGCACCTTTATATGTATAGGGGCTTCTGCCCTTGGATTTTCTCCATGATTCTCATCTGAGTGGTTATGCCCTCTTAGGGATTTGCCTTGATTTTCGTGAAGGTAGTTATATATTCCCTGTTTTGTGGGATTTGTTCCGAGTTCCATGCCTTTGAAACATGGCAAACTAACTTAATGGTAGGTCAAGTGATCGGTTAAGTTATCACATAGTTCAGCTTTTTAGCTAAATTCCTCAAGATTTCCACATGTCGCTTGCTTGAGAAATATCCTCCACAATACCCCCTCTCGAGATTTTAGATCGTGATCCAAAGTCCCAAGACAATATAATTAATAGTGGACGCGTTCCTGTTGGGTGGTAGATCGATAAGCTTTCATTAATAACATTAAATTTGAAGTCCAACCGTTCAAACTTCCAAGGAGGCGCTCTGAATTACTTTTTTTCATAATTCATGGTTGCTTTGTTATGCAGTGCATTTATGCATCGTACACACGTGACGCTTTGACATTGATCGGTTTTGCACGTGGATTAGTAACTCTCATCTCGTTTCTGATGCTAATCAATTCATCATCTTACTCATTATTGCCTCGTTTTACGAGTACATCCGGGCCTTTCTTTCGTTGCACATCTCGAGGCTCCTAAGGTTAATAAATACCTCATTCCTTTTTGTTATCCATTTTTTGCTTTTCACTTCCTGCTTCTCTTCTTTTTCTCTTTGCCTTCTCGTCTCAATGTTATTACTAGCTTGGCACCAGCAGTTCTTTTTCACTAAAGCATCAATTTTTAGATTTTCCTTTGACCACAAGGTTAGATAACAAAAACTCACCCCTCTCCTCAAATCTTTCCTATCTTTTTCTCTTCCATCTTCTTCCATGGCTAGGGGGAAGACTTATACCCACTCATGCCCTTCATTACCTGATATCAGGGGTACATATGTTATCCCTGATGACGTGGTCACATCTTTCTCGAATAAGCCCTCATCTTCTTAAAGACGAACGTTCCTAAGGTGACATAGTGGTGTATTAGGGGCAGTTTAAAGTTGGTCTTCAAGTTCTTCTAAGAAGATTAACTCGGGAAGTCTTGAACTTCTACCAAAGGGCTCCCGGCTAAATGAGCGATAATTTCTACTGCCTCATTTATGCTATCAAACAAATGAATGCTCGACTGGAAGAAGACCTACAACTCGGGCTCCTAGATATAAGGGCCCAATTCTCTCTGAGGAGGTGCCTTAAGAAATAGGAGTACTTCTATTTGACTAAGAAGAGAGGGAAACCATCTTTGTTCGAGCTTCCTGACTAACAAAGATTGGTTTTTGTTCCTGATCATGCTGACTAGTCGGTAGGAGAGTGCACTTGGGGACGAATTTCCCCCACTCACATTCAGTATGTTCAACAGAATTGGTAAATTTTCTTCCTTCAATTCTTATAATTTCTCATTCTATTATTCGAGCTTTTAATTCTTGCTTTCTCATGGTTGCAAGTTCGGGCAAAGACAAAGGTGTCAGTGACTCGGTGATTATTACGCATATTCTTTCCAACTCGAAGAGTACCACCGTGTTATCGAGTTCCTAGCTCCTGTCGATTCCCATGCGGAGGGCGAGTAAGTCCAACATTCGAACTCTATGCCCCTACCTGTTGACGACAAAAACATGGCTTTTCAATCGAATCGACTTGCACTAACCTTTGATTCTGACACTTCTGATGATGAGGTAGTGGAGGTGGCGCCTTCTCCCTATCTCGAAAGGGAGGAGGAAAAAGAAGATGAACGGCCTTTGCTAAAGAGGTTGAAGAGGGCCAATGACCCCCGACTTTCCACTTTTAGGCCTTCCGAGCTCCCCCAGGTTCTTGCCTTTGCACCTGATGCTCTGTCCTTACTCCTAGCTAACCTATCCTAGGCCTTTACATTAACCATATGGTTGGGGCCTAGAGGCAATGATCCCTCGGCTTCTCCTTGGGTCGTTTCCCCATCCATGGTTGGCCAATTGATCACAAATCAATGCTTTGTCCTCTGTAATTCTCGGGTGGCGTGGGCGATGTTTGAATAATGCTGCCTCTCGAGATACATGGCATTAACCAATAAGTACTTTGCTAAGGACCTAACTCGGTTCTTCAACGACATGTTCTGGGCTTTGGTGATGGTAAGCCTTTCCAACTTCCTCAATGTCTTGCAACATTTATCTACCTAGATCTAACCCTAGTTCTTTTTTCAAGTTCAACATAGTGTCCAGATGCTTGGGCAATCATGAGATTCGGCCCTAACCGGTCGTGACCGTATTGAGGCGGCTACACACAAGCTACAGAGCGAAAGGGACATCGTTGCGTCAAACAACATGAAGCTTAAGGTCGACCTGGGCTCTATAAAATTAGAACTCTAGTGCTCGGAGCAAAAAACTTGAGTAGGCTAAAAAGGATTTAGAATCTGTTGAGGGCATCTACGTCAATGAGCAGTTGGAGACCAAGGATGCTGAAAAAGAGAAAACGCTCAAGAACTAGCTTGTACTCCTTCAAGCCTAATCGACGACTCGGAGTCGGCTTGGGAGAAGACCTACAACAAACTCAAGGCTAAATTGAAGAAGGCCAAGCAATCCCAAAAGGTCATTGCTGGTCCTACCAATCCTACCGAGGCTTCTAAAGATACTGAACATGTTCCCGATGACGCCTGTCTTTAAATGCTTTTGTAAAAAGAACTTGTAACTTAGCCAAAGGTAAAAGATATTTTTTATGCAATGAAAACATATTTTTCTTTTTGATTTCACAAGAAAATTTATTCGGATCCCATAACAAACTGAATAGGGATCATCTAATGACAAACCATTTGATTGTATGATTAAATCTGATAAATATCATAATAACCGACCATAATTGTAGATCAAGTTCAGACTCCAGAATGGTCCAAGACTGATAAATAATAGAATGACCACTTGAAGTATGAGATCGGGCTTAGATCCCAAAATGGTCCAAGACTTTAATAATAAAATGACCGTTCGAAATCCCAGGTTGGGCTCGATTCCCCTGTTGGGCCAAGGCTTTCGTTAAACCAACCCCCACATGGTCAAGTTCGGCTCCCATGACGGGCCAAGGCTTTCGCTAAACCAACCCCATACGATTGAGCTCAGCTTCTATGACGGGCCAAGGTTTTCACTAAACCAACCCCACACAATCGGGCTTTACTTCCATGACGAGCCAAGGCTTTCACTAAACCAACCTCACATGGTCGAGCTTGACTTCTATAACGGGCAAAATTTTTGATGAATAATAGATAAATCGACCGAAATCCCAGATCAGACTTATATTCAAACTAATCCAAGACTTTAATAAATAATAAAACGTAACAGATCTGGGAGAGAAAGAATTTTTATTAATAATACTTCTTGAGATTGAAGGCATTCCATGGTGTCATAATTACATCTCCCGATATAGTTTTTAGGTAATACATTCTTATTTCTTATATTCTATGTATGATGTATGGCCCTTCCTAGTTAGCTCTGAGCTTCCCACTATTGAGCTCTCGTGTGTTGGAGAATACTTTTCATAACATCATATCTCTAACCTTGAATGCCTTCTTTCATACTTTTCGATCAGAGGATCTATTTAATTGCTGCTGATACCGGCTAAGCCTTTCTATTACTCGTTCCCGAGTTTCATCTCACCAATCAAGGTTCCGTGCTATCAATTCCTCATTCATGCTTGTCTAGGCAACTTGTGTTCTTATTGTAGGGACTTGTACCTTAGTAGGGATGACAACCTCAGTTCTGTATGTTAATGCGAATGGTACTAATCCCGTGGCCCATCTGGGTGTCGTTCAGTATGCCCGCAATATGCTATGTAATTCTTCCACCCATTTTCCCTTATGGTCGGTCAATCTTTTCTTCAAATTATCCAATATTGTTGTATTGGAAGCTTCCACTTGTCCATTCCTTTGTGGGTACCTCAGTGACGATTCGAGTGAGCATATCCCATACGTTTTACAATATAAAAGTACTCAATTTCCTTTGAATTGGGTGTTTGAGATTACTGCATATGGGATCCCGAAGAGCGTTATGATGTGCTCTCACATAAATTTGATAATATCTTCCTCCCTTATCCGAGTGAGTGGTATGGCTTCTATCCACTTCATGAAGTAGTCCGTTGTCGCTAATATGAACATCTTACCCTTTCTCCCCTGAGGTAGAGGTCCAATCATATCCATCCCTGAGATTGTGAACAGTCAGGGAGCTGCCATTGGATGGAGCTCGTTCGAGGGTCTAAGATTTACATGAGTGTATCTTTGCCATTTATCGCTTGATCTTACGTACCTCTTTCAATCTTCTTGCATCCTCGACTAGAAATACCCTTGAGTTATTGTTTTGTTTGCCAATGACCATCCTCTCGAGTGATTTCCGCATATTCTTTCATGTCTCTCTGCTATTACTAACTCCGACTCTTCTGAATTTAGGTACTTTAGAAGTGGTCCCCTAATTGACATTCTATATAGTTCTCCATCGATTAACATGTATCTTCCAATTTTATAGAGGAGGTTCCTAGCCTTCTTTTTGTCTTCGAGAAGAGTTTTTGACCGGAGGCTTCTATGTAGTCATGCATCCAACCTAGTGTTCAATTGACTTGCATACATTCCTCCAACTAATAGTTGATGTTTGTTTTTTGCTGATATTCCACGAGTATCGCTTTCGACTTCGAATCTCCGAGCATTGAAGTAATAAATTCTAGTGAGTCAACATGTCTATTTTCATCCCTTGGAATCCTATTTATTTTTATCTCTACGAACTTGTTGAGCTCTTTCTTCAATACTGCCAAGAATCTTGCCATCCGCTCATCATTTGCCTGGTATTCCCCACTACACTGATTTGCAACTAGTTGGGAGTCGGTAAACAACAGAAGCTTGTCAATCTTTAATTCATTCACCATTTTGAGCCCCTTTATAACGACTTCGTACTCTGCCTCATTATTCTAAGCATCGTATCCGAGTTTCAATATTTTCTCAAGTTTGTCATTATTCGAAGTTACCAATACTATGCCTACCCCTAACCTAGCAAAATTTGACGATTCATTCATGAAAATTCTCCATCCTGATTGGGTGCTCCATGCATCAAATTCTTCCACTATCTCATCTTCTTCCTCCTTCTAGTCAGGGTCTTTACTCGAAAAGTCAAATAGGAAATCTACCAATACTTGTCCTTTTAGCGACATTCATCTTTTGAATTGTAGATCATGTTCTCTGAGAGTTACTGCCTATCTCACCATTCTCCTGGATTTGTTTGACTTATGTAGCATGTCTTTCAAAGGGTAGTCGGTTATTACACGGATCCAATGAGACACGAAATACAGTCAAAGCTTTTGGGCCAAGTAAACTAGGGCTAGCCCAATTTTCTCGATTCTTGTGTATTTTACCTTTGATAGGCCAAGTGTTTTATTGATGAAATATACTGGATATTCTCATCCGAAGTCTACCTTGAACAAAACCGAACTTGCTTACAGTATTATGGCCACCATATAAATTCCCATTATTCATCTTCCTCTAGAGTGTTGAGTATGGGTGGCTGGACCAAGTACTTCTTCAGGTTGTGGAAAGCTTTCTCGCATTCTTCGCTCCATTCGAACCCTTTCGCTTTCTTCAGTAAGCTGAACAGTGGTTAGCATCTATCTCAGACTCTCGAGATGAACCTTTTTATTAGTGTTGTTATCCTTTCGGTTAAAGTTTGCACCTATTTTAGATTCTTGAAACTCGGCATCTCAACCAAGGATCGTATATGATCTAGGTTTGCCTCGATTTCTCTCTTAGTGACCATATACCCAAGGATTTTACAAGAAGATACCTCAAAAGTGCATTTCTTTGGGTTTAATTTCATCTGATATTCCCTCAAACGCTCAAATGTTTCCCCGAGGTCCTTTAAGTGATCCTCTACTCACTTGTTTTTTACCAACAAATAGTCAATGTACACCTTTATCGTCATTTTGATCATGTTTTCGAACATTCTGGTGACTGCCCTTTGATAGGTTGCCCCAACATTCTTTAGCCCGAAGGACATCACTTTGTAGTAGAATAACCCCTGCTATGTTGTAACATTGTCTTCTCCTGATCTTCCACTAATAGAGGGATCTGGTTATACCCTAAATGTATGTTCATAAATGACATGAGGTTTAATCAACTAGTTTGTCAATCTTCGAAAGAGGGAAACTATTTTTTGGACATGCTTTGTTGAGATTGGTGAAATCGATACAGACTCTGATTTTTTCGTCTTTCTTCAATACGAACACTATATTAGCTATCTACTCTAGATATTTAACTTCTCTTATGAATCCTACTTTTAAAAGCTTACCGATCTCCATATTTACCCCCTGTCTTAAGCGTAGAGATAATCTCCTCGATTTCTACAGAATTGGTCGGGCAGTTTAGTTTACATTTAGTCGATGGCATGCAATCCTCAGCATATCTTCAAAGGACCATGCAAAAACGTCACTATTGGGTTTTAGAAATTGTATGAACTTATCTCGTTCTTCCTTTGGTAGTGACATCCCCACATTAGTCATCTACTCTTCGCTGATACTGAGATCCACCTACTCCACCTCTTCGATCGTTGTCGCTCGTTCTTTTTGCGATTCTTTCTATAATTGCTATAATTGCTCGCCTTTGGCATATGCTTCTTTTGAAGCTCGATTTCATCATGTTTATCAACTTTAAGTGTCATGAAACATCATTGGGACATTTCTTGGGAATCGTATCACCTGATGGTATGTTGAAGGGACGACTTTCATCTCATATATCCATCTCTCACCGAGTATGGTATTGTATGCTGAGTCTGCATTGATTAAGATGAAGCTTGCCATGACAACTCTTAACCCTATAGTCATGAGGAGGTTTATTTCTCCTATTGAAGTAGTTAGGGATTCGCTAAATCCAAACATGGTAGATTGAGTTGGCTTATGGCTTTCTAACACACCCATCTTCTTTGCTTCTCCCAAGAAAAGGATGTCCACTACGCTTTCGACATCCACCAATAAAGGTTTACATTCCTGACTGGCAGTACTATTACTAGTATGTCTTGATGACACATAGTTATACCTCGAAGGTCATTTTCAATAAACAGTATTACTTGTTCCCCCGAGATGGACATGATCTTTGTGCTTCATCGACTTCCAAGAGTACCTGGTTTATGCTGACCTCATGGCATATCTTCTTCACCATTGTTCTGGCTGTGTGTGTTGGCTGTCTTTCTAAATCATATCTTCTGGTGATAGTGTGCACTACCCTATACTCTTTGGGTTTATGCTGCCTTTCTTCCCTAGGAGGTTGAAGGCGTGGTATTTGATCTTCACCCCTCTGGTCTCCTCTTTCCCTAGTGCATACCTCTTGACTTTTCCATCCTTGATCACATCCTATATGATATGTCATAACCTGTAGCAGTCTTCGATGGGTAGCCTTCTACTCCGTGATACTCGCAGTATGGATTTTTGGTTTTCCTCGATAATTATGAGGTAGTTGTACAAAACTCGGGTCATTGCTAATATGCCTTAATATCACAATCAACTTCTTATTGAGTAGCGTGTACTCCCATCCTCTTCAATTGTTCTTTTAGTTCCCAAGGTCTTTTCTTGCTAGCCCCATTCTTCAGTTCAGTTGCGACTTTTAAAGCTTTAGGCATACTATATTGACGGTGACTGTCTGTGCTACTTGCCCCCTACTTTTTAGTAATTCCTCCACCAAGATATACTTTTCCACTTTTGTGTAGAGGTCTTTACGTCGTGATGGGTTGGACTTGATCAGCGACTCATGTAACCGAGTTCTAAGGACAATCGCCATTATATAAGTTGCATACGCAGTCACCTCATCTAGATTTACACAGTTAATATTTTGTGTTGAAATGATTTGTGAAAGATCAGATACTTTCCCCGACCTCCTGTCGCAAGTGGAATCGTGTGTTTACTCCAACTTTCATCTTACGTAAGTGGACGAACTATCCGACGAATGCTTCTTCTAACTCGAAGAAATTTGTTATCAATCCTGTAGACAGCCCCTTAAACCACGACATAACTCCTAACCTTAGAGTTGATGGGAAGAGTTTGCAGAGTACAGCATCATTGTTCTGGTATAAGACCATCTGACTCATGTAGTGAAAGATATGGTCCAAAGGATCCCTTGTTCTGTCGTATGCTTCAAACTTTGGAGGATGGAATGCCCTCGGGGGATCGGATCCCATTATCACTAATGAGAATGGTGTCCTCCTGAGTTCCCGAATTGCATTTTGAGCTCGCTGTCCCGGATCTCTTCCTCGAATGAATTCCTCATCTCTTCTCATCAGTATCTCTTCCACTTCTCCCCTCATCATTTGGTTTCAAGCATCAGAGCTTCCTGCTGTGTTCTCATAGCTATCGAGTCCACAGTGTGTTCACCCTCGGTTTGTTTTGCTGCGCGGGGTGGAAGTCCCCGTCTACCTTTCCTTATTAGATCTCCTTTTATTTCAGTTCCCTCACCCAACCTTTGTTTAACTTCTTCATTTGTCTTCTTTATTGATGTGATCTCGTCATTTTGTTACTTCCCTCATTTCTATTAACAAATGAAACAACGCCATCATTGGATCTTGCGGTGCTGAAGGTGGGTCCATTGGTAAGGGATTCACTGACTCTCCACGTCCTTCACCTCTTGTTCTCACTATGTTGGTTATTTTTCTCCTTGTAATGATTCCCACGGATGGCGCCAAATTGTAGATGCAAAATCTTGCTCTACCTCATGATCCTCATTGATACAAGTGTTTTTTTTTTTATGCTCGTGGGAGGGCCTGCAACAAAACCACTCCGATGCCCAAGTCAAAATTTCTAGCACCAGTAGTGTAAAGTATTTTCAGAGAAGGAATTGCATACCTTTGGGGAATGATGTACCCTTGTATTTATAGAGGCTTCTATTCAAAGATTTTATTAGATTTTCTCCATGATTCTCGTCTAAGTGGTTACGTCTTCTTAGGGATTTACCTTGATTTTTGAGAAGGCAATTACATATTCCCTATTTTGTGGGATTTGTTTTTGAGCTCCACACCTTTGAGACTTGGCAAAGTGGCTTAATGGTAAGTCGGGTGATCGATTAAGTTATCACATAGTTCAATTCTTCCGCTAAATTCCTCGAGATTTCCACGTGTCACTTGCTCGAGAAATATCCTTATAGTACCCATTTAACCGAAATAGGAATCATAATGGAAATAAAAAAACCCCCAATTTAGATTCTTTTTTTTTTATTGAAATAGATTAGAGTCGGATCTAAAATGGAACCGAACCGAAAGGAAATTAGAACCATTATATTCTATCCAACATCGTAACTGACTTATTTTGTCAATTTCTTTTATACAATAAATGATTCAAATTATTCTTTTTAAAAAAAAAATTAATGCAAGTTATATAATGTTCTTCAATTTTTCATATAAATTATCAATTGGAGCTTAAATTGAGCTATCTCATTTAAGGGAAATGTTTAGCACCAAATATTTTGGCAAAACATTTTTCAAAACATGCGTTAGAAGTTTTGGAATGGGTTGATTTTTGGTGATGATGATCTCCTCATTGTAGAGATCATCCTCACCAAAAATCAGCCCATTCCAAAACTTCTAACCCCATAAAATATGGTTTACAAAAAATGGACGGTCCACGATTTTTCAACTTGTAAACATGGGGCTAGAAGTTTTAGAATGGGCTGATTTTTGGTGAGGATGATCTCCTCACCGTAGAGATCATCCTCACCAAAAATCAGCTCATTCCAAAACTTCTAACCCATGTAGGACAAAAATGGTTGGCTAAAATGTTGGCCAAAATGTTTGGTGCTGAACGGGACCCCTCATTTAAATATTTAATACTTTTAAATAAGATAAAATGTGTTTTTTTGAATTTTTTTTTAATTAATTTATATCTTTAGTATAATAAATTATAACTAAGTTAATAATTTTGGAGATTGAAATAACGATAAGAACTCCAAGAGGGGGGATGAAAATATTTTCTTATAATATTTTATTATTATAAATTTAAATGGACCACACAGACATCTACCACATTCAACCAATCAAAATCATAAACAAAATGGAGTTTAATGAGATTCAAACTGCATGAGAAGCACATATTTATAATGGTCCGGCAACTTTGATCCCTACTCCATTCTCAGAAAGCCCAATAACTTGAGCTGATGTCTTTTTATTCAATGCTTTCCAATTATAATCGCTTACATAGAAAAATGAGCTCACCGGTCTAGGACTTTCACCAGAACCATTATGAGATTTCGCAACGAGAAATCTCTGTAAAAAATGTAACAAAGATAGAACAACTTTCTTTCTCTCTAACTCAGAGTATTATTGAAAATGGATCAGAAGAGAAGAAATAAGGATGAAGAACTCAAGAAGCTAACTCAGATGTATTAGATTTTTTTACTTGATGATCTTCTCTAATAAAACTCACTTATTTATAAAAAAAGAAACAATACTAGGGTTTAAAAAGAAGTACTAGCAACTTAAAGATAAACTCTTAAAATAGTCAACAAGTTCGAAAACAACCAAAGACCAAGTCTTTTTGGATAAAACTGATCGTTGAAAACAGAAAAGAAAAAAGTCTCACAATAGAATTATAAGTGCTTGGTCGATCAAACAAGTCTAGGTCGACTGAGTGAACATTTTCAAGAGTTCTAACACTTTCGAGTTTGGTTAACCGAACATTCTTAGTCACATGAGTGAGAAAATAGAAGATCTACGAGTTTCAAGTTCAGTCGATTGAGTGGACTTGGACGCTTGAATGAACAAAGAATGAAAGTACCTAGTTCTTTGGTTCGATTGTCCGAATGACAAAAGGAAAAACTCTAAGTGTTTCGGGTTTGATCAACTGAACATGGGTCGGTCAATCGACTAAGGATACTCATACACCCACTAACCTTATCTCTGATTTTCCTTTTTCAACGTGTGATGATCTCGATTAGTCCTTGCATTCTTTTTTCCAACCTCTTTAAAGTTGATATTCAATAGATCTGACTTCAATATGATTTTTCAAGCTTTTAATCTTTCCAAAAACGATCTTAATGATAAGGATTACTCGTGAACAAAAATATTTATAGATGTAGACACCCATTTTGCAATTGCCTGATTCAACAATTCATTACCAATTGTTGTGGATCCCTAATTATGAATGCATAATATATGTAAGAGTCGAAAGCTTGTGAGAGACCCTTTCCCATTTTCTTTTCCAGTATCTTTAAAATCTCCATCGTCATCTACTTTATTTTATCTCTCCTCGTAACGTTTAATTTATAAATTACATATACTTAGGATCGTTGTCATTTTATACTCAACTTAGCAAGTACGTGCGCCCAAGTTTGTTACACATTTCAATGACCTAGAGACCTTGTAACATTAAGAAAATAAAACCTTGAAACAAATAAATCATCACATCATGACCAAACGAAATCGCTCGTCAAATTTCACATAAATTGACAAAATAACAAAAATACCTCTCATGGGTCCCACGTCTCTGAAATGTCTCAAAAATACTTTCATTATTTTCGAAATGAGATTTCAAATCTAACGAGACTAAAATCAGTGAAAATAGAGAAATTTATGAAGAATCAATAAAATGATCAAAATACCTCTAATGTTCGACTCTTATTTGAAAACCTCGATTCCTAGGAAATGTGATTTTGAGACCAAAAATAAATTTTTCGATAATACTTGCGTAAATTAATCTATTTTAGAGATCCCCGAATTTAGGAAGACAATAAATCTCACATAAAATGATGTTTTTCGTCACATGAAATGACAATTTTTGTCACATAAAATAACAAGTTTTCACGTAGGGCTTGTTTGTTTGATTCCAATATGTAGTGGCCCCAAATTCTTACACGAATCTTTATGGTTCAATGCTAAAATCCAAGGCACTAAATACACAATTCGAAAATGATAAATAAAGTAAATAAGAAATATGGTGATAACAAATAATATCACAATGGAAAATTCTAATAAAGTTGAAATATAAGTATGAACGTATCCACAAGATAACTGAAATGTAAACTAGAGCTAAAAAATTTGCCAAATGTGAAACTATTGACAAAATGAAATATAAACACCAAATAGATACTCGCCTGATAAAATCGTAACATCGAAATATGAAGTCAGAATAGACTTAGAAGATAAAGTTACAAAATATATTAGTGCAGGACTTCTCAAAATGGTAGAGTACCCAGAGTAGATTATTGTCCTTAGTCTAATGGAATATTTAAAGCAGCTAACAAGAATCTTGAAAATATCATTAAGAAGATATGTTAGTCGCGTCGAGATTGGTCTAAAAAATTACCTTTTGTTATTTGGTCATATCGTACTTCAATTTGATTTTCCACTAGAGCTACTCTGTACTTTCTGGTAGACTACCAAACTCGAAGATCCAAATACATCGATTTTATCTACTTCGAGGTCAATTACTACTTTCAACCTCATAATGCATGCTTCGTATTCAGCTTCATTGCTTGAACATTAGAACCTTAGTCTGACTACAATGGGTATGTGTTGTCATGCCCCCAAATCCTAGAATGAATCTCAAGGATTCTTCTATTAGAATCTCAAAGTGCGATTAACAATCCTAACCTATTTTAACATATAATAATAAATAATAATTTGTTCAATAGTTATAGCATAGCAAAAAGTTTAAGATAACAAACTAATTCATAAAGAGATGAAGCTAACTAGTAATAATACATAAAATCCAACATTAAACCTCAAGAAATAAACGACATAATGAATAAAATGACATATAATGCCCTAACATAAGTTTCTTAAAATGATAAAAAGAATATCTTAGACTCTAATACATCTAAGACTAAAGGAGGCTATTGCTCATCGATATATTCCTCCTCTAGGACTTTCTTTTAGAACTCTTCCTCATACATTGGTTCTTTCATAGTCGAATAATCTGAAATAGTGAATCAAAGGGTGAGTAATGGGAAGTTACTCAGCAGAAATATACCGTTCTAATATATAGTCACAATGCAATATAAAATCATGCTAAACATTTAAATAAATGCAAGTTTTATCATAACATAACATTCGAATAATAACTAAATGAAAAACAATAAACATTTGTAATAATCATCGATCTATCAATTCTATCATAAAAATATTCTATCATGCTTCATAATTTTTAAAGTAAGACATCTATCGATATCACATCACAAAATAAAAAAACATACATAATATAAAAATGGTAGTGCAATCGAAAAGTGATTTGAGGACCACATAGACTATGGAAAATTGATATTCCAATGTTTAACCTTCAATATAAAATACCATCGTTCTTATTTAATATTGTGGTTGCTCTAGCATATCATAGTTGGGTGACCATTTAGCCAGTTCAAACTGTTCGTTAATAAAAAATCTAATACTGAGTTCAACTAATAGTGAGGTCGATTGTTTGATGGCTACAGACTCTTAGTGATCACTAACTAGCTCAAGAGAGACTCCTCATGTCTAAGTCTATCAAGAGGCAATATATGTGAACCTCGACTATCTCTATTCTATATTTTACAAAGGCTGCCTTCACATGCAAAAATTAACCAAGAAAGAAGACGAAAAACTCTTAGATCTTACAAGTTGTATTACTCTCCAAAGTATCCTATACTACCAAGGAACATAAAACTATAAGTGTTATCCTAAATTGACCCATCGATTCAAAAAGTATAACAACATGATTGACCAGATTTTTAGTCATCAATAACCCTATAGAAGATTGTAGTAAAGTGATTTGTAGGGTATCGTTATTGGCCGGGGATTGCGGGTACTCCTATTCTAAAGAGTCATAACAAATTTTAGTTAGTTTAATTAACAAATTGAAAACAAACGTACTACACAAATTTGTAGGGGTTTCAATTTTGGTGATTCGGAAAAAAAATAATAATAAAAATAAAAAGAAAGAAATAATTATTTACAATTGATCATCTTCTCTCACAATAAAAAAAAAAATTCATTAAATGACTAATCAAATTGCTTCAACATAGATAACGAATTTTATGCCTTAATTACATATCCGAATTGAATCAAAGTGCAAGCCTAAAGAGATCATGCATCTTATAAATTCCTTCTTAGATAATCCTAGGGTTTTGGAAAAGTCCATTACCTAGTTATTTTGATTAAGCAATCAAGTTAATACTTAGCGTATCCTTACAACTTCTTAAACAAATCATTAAGATCAAAAGGAATTATGATTCAATAACCTACTCTTCAAACCTATGGAAAAGTCCATGGCTAAAGAACATGCAATTTTCAGATCACAACTATTGTTCATAGTTTTTACCACTTTTAAATCATATTCCAAATCAATTAGGTGATTAGAGATACAATTATGGCTTCAATGACCGTTAATATCAAAGTTTTCAATATGACCAAACTGAAAATTCAGCATACATAATTAAAATTCACTGATTCATGTGTCTACATATCACCAATCCGAAAACATCAATTAATGAATCTGAAAGTCACTAACTCATTGAATTAAAAATTTTCAACTTAAGAATCCAACAAGATGTTCTTTAATCCAAAAGCAACTAGGGTTGCAATAATAAAAATAAATAAAAGTCATAAGGGTTACACTTTTTAACACAACCAAATAAGTTTGAGATGTGTTGGTGGTGATGTTCCTCACGGCAATAATGTTGCTGAAAAATTTCAAACTTCTCCTTCTTCTTGACAGCAACTCGTTGGCCCCTAGTTCCCCCAGTTTCAGCCACTCTTTTCTAAAGAAAAGAAAAAAAAAACCCTAATAGAGAGAGAGCAAGAGAGAGATCTTCCTTTTTTCCTTCTTTTACCCGTTCTTCTCTTCCTTCTTAGAAGCTAACAAAATCTCCTAAAAAAAATCCTAAATTTTATCCTCCAATAACAATATATAAATCTGACTAATTAAAATAAAATAAAGTCCTAATATAATTAAGAAAGTGGTGTTTTAGTTGGAATTTTCGTGCACTAAATTTGGAGACTTTCGAAAATAAACCTCGTCAAATTTTTAACAAATTCGCGTCAAATTCGCGTCAACAGTTTACGTGCAGCAACTTCAAACCCAATTTTGACCTTGATACAGTCATTATCACTTAAAACTCAAAACACGAAAGTTGTAGATCTTTTTCTTAGCGTTCCATAGCATTTAGAATCATCTCAATTGGAGTTCGGATGAGAGAGTTATGCCCAGATTACGAAGCGATGTCAAAACTATCCAAAATCGCCCAATTAATTTCGTTTTGCACTTAACACCTCCATTTGCATCCTAAATCAAAATAAAAGAATAATGAGTACATTTAGGCACTAAATATGTATAAAGGACTAAATATTAAAGGAGAAAAATATGACATTTTGCATTCTTATCAAATTCCCCCACACTGAACTTTTGCTCGTCCTCGGGCAAAACAGAACAAAATGTAACCTAATAGAAACTCAAGAAAAACAGCAAAGACTAACTAAAAACACCACAATGACTTAACACAAATTAAATGACTCTAATCCTTCCAAGTTACATCTCAGAGATCCTTTAGATGGTATGGCATAATAAAGTAGGAAGAGCACAAGTTTACTTCAAAAATAAGCCACAGAGTTATTAAGACTATATAGCATGCATACTTGGAGTGTGTGTGTGTGTGTAGCCAAATATAAGTGTAATATGCATCCTCAAGTTAATGCACAAATTGTATCAAACTTTACTTCTCACGATGTATCACTCTGGTTTTCTCTCAATTTGATATGGTGCTAGCTACACTAATCACTCAAACACTTGTGAAAACAGTTTAAACCATAGGCTTGCTTGTCCACCCACTCTCCACATTTAAAATAGAACATCAAAGGATCAAGAGGTCTTTGAAAAGGTTGTAATGGGGCTAAAGGGTCAAGGGTTCATAAGAAGGAAAAGAAAGGATATCACAAAATTTCCTCAGAACTAGAAAGCAATTAGAAATGTCAATAAATAGGTCTTCATCATTAAGTACCACATTTCGATCACTCTAAGGTAGATTTCATCAATTTATTTTTTTCTTTAAGGTAGATTTCATCAATTTATTTTTTTTCTTTTCACTTTGCTTGAGAGATTTGTAATGCTCCCATTTCTTTAGAACTTGTATTCTTTAAATCACAACACTTCTTTTCATGTCCCTACTTCTCCTTTGATCACAATCTTCTTTTTTTTTTTTTTTTTAACAAATCTTACACCTTAGAACCATATGAAATCCTCCCCCACACTTATGCTTTTCCACCCTTCTTGATATCACCTTATAAACAAGATCCAAGCTCACTAGTTCCAAGGAAAAGGGTAAGTAAAGTGTTTAAGTTAAAAAGAGTAAGTGAATGTGGGTTAATGAAGAAAATAGGCTAATGAAGGCTCAAAGGGCTATCTAACGGTCAAATCACAATCAGGACAAATGCTATTTGGTCATGGTGGTAAAATCCTAATTTGCCTCCATCTTCTCCAAATCTGAACATGTAAAATTGTCTCAAGCAGGTTTAAAGCAAGTTCTAGAAAACATGATATTCATAAGATGCACTCAGAAAAGAAGTTTAAATTGATATGTATAATGAATCAATTATAAGGCTCGAATAGCTCACAAATATGCGGAATTATGCAAGTATCATTCAATATGTCTCCATGCTTCACTTTAAGATAACATATTACTCGAATCAAGGCTAATGTGCATCAAAATTTCCAAGTATGACTACAATATAAGCAAATTAACTCCATTTCTTGTTTTATCTGTAAAAATATGCTCAATTCTATTTACAAGCCATCTATCTTAAGAATCAGTTTCATCATTGAGTTGGAAGGAATTCTAAAAACAAAACAAATTTTTTTTTTTAAATTAAAGTTGTAAATCCCTCCCCCACACTTAAATCCTACATTGTCCTCAATGTAGATCAGAATAAGCCTGTAAGTTGAAATATAAACATGAGCAAGGTATTCACGAAAATCACACAATAAAAAAAAATGAAATCCACCAAAGTAAATAGAGGAGAGAAAGAAAATGCAAATCTGTGTTGATGTATCCTCAATAGCCTTGGCTGAATTGGGTTGCCTCCCAGTAGCGCTTGAATGTTTACAGTCCTTCAGCCTAGACTTTGTACCTCGTTTTTAGTCCTTTGTGAGTGGAGCCTCTTGGAGGGGTACTTCTTCCACAGTGTGCTCCTTAAAAGCCTCATAATAAGGCTTCAAGCGATGGCCATTCACTTTGAATTCATTTCCAGTTTTGTCACTTTTTATCTTGTATTTTTTAGCAGAGCGTCAATTGTTTTGTTGTTCTTGAGTCTTTCTTCTAACTGCGGACATTCATGGACCTAATCCTAAAAGTAAAGACAACAATATACAAGTTAGAGTTGAAAGAATAATAATAAGCTTCCCTTCCTAAAAACATCACAATGTGATCGCCATAGTGATAGGAAAGATTCATGTTAAAATTTCAATAAGTGTAACACAAGATATATTACATGCAAGCTCAACAAGTAAAATAGAATATTAACAAGTTAAATGACACTAAAACATAGGGATTTTGCAATCCCCGGCAGCGGCGCCATTTGATTGACCAGATTTTTAGTCATCAATAAACCCTATAGAAGATTGTAGTAAAGTGATTTGTAGGGTATCGTTATTGGCCGGGGATTGCGGGTACTCCTATTCTAAAGAGTCATAACAAATTTTAGTTAGTTTAATTAACAAATTGAAAACAAACGTACTACACAAATTTGTAGGGGTTTCAATTTTGGTGATTCGAAAAAAAAATAATAATAAAAATAAAAAGAAAGAAATAATTATTTACAATTGATCATCTTCTCTCATAATTCAGAAAAAAAAATTCATTAAATGACTAATCAAATTGCTTCAACATAGATAACGAATTTTATGCCTTAATTACATATCCGAATTGAATCAAAGTGCAAGCCTAAAGAGATCATGCATCTTATAAATTCCTTCTTAGATAATCCCTAGGGTTTTGGAAAAGTCCATTACCTAGTTATTTTGATTAAGCAATCAAGTTAATACTTAGCGTATCCTTACAACTTCTTAAACAAATCATTAAGATCAAAAGGAATTATGATTCAATAACCTACTCTTCAAACCTATGGAAAAGTCCATGGCTAAAGAACATGCAATTTTCAGATCACAACTATTGTTCATAGTTTTTACCACTTTTAAATCATATTCCAAATCAATTAGGTGATTAGAGATACAATTATGGCTTCAATGACCGTTAATATCAAAATTTTCAATATGACCAAACTGAAAATTCAGCATACATAATTAAAATTCACTGATTCATGTGTCTAGATATCACCAATCCGAAAACATCAATTAATGAATCTGAAAGTCACTGACTCATTGAATTAAAAATTTCCAACTTAAGAATCCAACAAGATGTTCTTTAATCCAAAAGCAACTAGGATTGCAATAATAAAAATAAATAAAAGTCATAAGGGTTACACTTTTAACACAACCAAAGAAGTTTGAGATGTGTTGGTGGTGATGTTCCTCACGGCAATAATGTTGCTGAAAAATTTCAGCAACTTCTCCTTCTTCTTGACAGCAACTCGTTGGCCCCTAGTTCCCCCAGTTTCAGCCACCTCTTTTCTAAAGAAAAGAAAAAAAAAACCCTAATAGAGAGAGAGCAAGAGAGAGAGATAGATAGAGATCTTCCTTTTTTCCTTTCTTTTACCCGTTCTTCTCTTCCTTCTTAGAAGCTAACAAAATCTCCTAAAAAAAATCCTAAATCTTATCCTCTAATAACAATATATAAATCTGACTAATTAAAATAAAATAAAGTCTTAATATAATTAGGAAAGTGGTGTTTTAGTTGGAATTTTCGTGCACTAGATTTGGAGACTTTCGAAAATAAACCTCGTCAAATTTTTAACAAATTCGCGTCAACAGTTTACGTGTAGCAACTTCAAACCCAATTTTGACCTTGATACAGTCATTATCACTTAAAACTTAAAACACTAAAGTTGTAGATCTTTTTCTCAGCGTTCCATAGCATTTGGAATCATCTCAATTGGAGTTCGGATGAGAGAGTTATGCCCAGATTACGAAGCAATGTCAAAACTATCCAAAATCGCCCAATTAATTTCGTTTTGCACTTAACACCTCCATTTGCATCCTAAATCAAAATAAAAGAATAATGAGTACATTTAGGCACTAAATATGTATAAAGGACTAAATATTAAGGAGAAAAATATGACATTTTGCATTCTTATCACAACACATCACTTTTTATAAGCTTTTCATGACTCTTTTCTAGTAAACAAAAAAAATAGTTTTGTTTGAGTACATACATATAATTTCTTTCTTCTAAAAATCCAAATAATAATAGTGACTTCTAGCCAACATTATATTATGTATGTCTATATATTCATCCTTCAATCAATCGTATCTCATGTGGTCGTGGGAACGTGAGATATCATTTCATCTATTTATCAATTAATTATGTCTTACATGGTCTAGTCATTAAGAATACTAGAGTCATTGGCCCATCAAATAATGAAAAACACACGTTCTCTTTGTTTATCCATCAATCATTCATTTTTCCTAGGTATCTATCAAAGTACATATTTTTTAAAAATATTTACCATCCATATCCATATTATGATCTTAGTTGAATAGAAAAGACTAAAAAAATATGATAAAATAATAAATAGTTAAAACTTTAGAAAGTTATGAAAATTTGGTTAAGTGTTGAAAATATGAAATTTCAAAGTTTTTTAAATAAAAAAGAATTTTTAAAAATTAAAATTTTAATCATGAGATTTGACATCATATAGTTTTTGAAACTTAATTTGAAGGGATACCAAAGAAAATGGGATTTGAAAATCTGATAAAAATGCAATAATCTGCATTTTGTTCATGAACCAAAAATTAGATTTTGATTATTTGTGATTTTGATTTTTAAACCATTTTCATTATTTTTTTATGAGGGGTATTATCTTTTTTTCATTTAATAACTTAAAATAAGTGGAAAACTCAACATTTACTTAAATTTTTTAATGAAAATAAATTATTGGATGTGTCTAACACTGTGTTGGAATGTGTCTAATACAATATAGAAAGCGTGTCTGACATAAAAAAATAGCAATTTTGACATTTAGAGATTTTGATAATTGCAATTTGAAAATCTCTATTGTATCGACTATACCATTATAGAGATTTTCAAATCATTATAGTAGTGGTTTGAGGTGTGAAACTAGAGTTCTTCGGGATTTTCTCTCTGGCTTTTCTCAAAAACTTTATCAAAACTTGTGTTATATTATTTTTTTTCTGAAAACTTGAAAGAAAATATAAAAATAATATATTTAACACAAATAGAAGTAAAACCATGGAATCAAACACCTAAACATGAATGATTTAAATTGACTCAACCCTAAATAAGAAATCCAACAAAAATACTTTTAATAAATATATGTTTCTTAAAAAACTAGCTACTAGAAGGTAGAATAAAAGATTTCCTACTTGTTTTGCATCTTTTATAATGAGATTTTGCAAAGAATGATTCTCAAAATGCTCATTGTTTAAGACCTTACCTGTGATGCCCTGCCAAACGCTAACTCAAATCCCAAGGCCGCCTCGAGGCACTAGGTGGCGCCTCAAAATTTCGGCATGGTTTCCTCTGTTTATGTTAGCGTTCCACGGAATTCAAACCTGATAAAACAATAACCAAACAAATCCTGTATATAATATGTGACAAAAACATACAAGGTATGGAAGAGAGTGAGTGATGAATGACGTATGGTGAGATCGGAGTGGCGCAAAATGATAAAATATACAGGATTACAAAAATTTTCTCGCTCTAACATAGCCCTATCACTCGGCCCAAAACACTATGTACACCTTCTAGGACGAACTAATTCCTAGGAGAAATAATCCCAATGCTCACCGGGTAACGGACACTGGTCGGCGATCTGACCAACCTCTGCTCCTCGACCGATGGCTCAACACTCGCCTCCCCAAGCACAGGCTCTGCAACTAAAAAAGATATAAGAAAAGGGTGAGTAACAATTGTTACCCAGTAAGTCCACAAACAATTCCCACTAATAACCTAGTCTAACGTGATCGAATAATCATATTGCATCATTTCAAAATATGCAAGTTTTACCATTGAAACTACGATTAACTGATACATATAGCTAGGGATGAGCAACTAAACAGTTTAAATATTACACATAACATCAATCATCCATACTTATTATACATTTTCATTTATGCAAATATAGTTGACAACACTGAAATAGTAGACTTGTTTTTCAGTTTATAATTCGAAATATAACAACAAATACATAATACAAGTGGTAGAGTAATGGAATTTGAGCGTTGGGATTCACGACTGGATCGCTCCCAGTCGGGACATGATGTTACAACATAAATCTGACTTTTAGTTCCTGATTTTGTGGTCGGTCGCTGCACTTACCACACTGGTGACCATTTATCCGGCTCAGGCGGGCCGTTTGACGTGATCGTAAGCAATGGGTCTCTTTTCGATGTGTTAGAACGTTCGACTACAACTAGATTGTTAGTGATCACTGACCAATCATCTTCGTCTATGCCTATCAGGTGTGCATGTGATTCCCAAATGACACTCTACTCGTATACGACCACCTTTACAATACACGTTCACTGGTAAAGATAAGAAATGAATGGACCCGGATTTCAGTTGTGACTCCACTTTTATATGCGTCCCATACCACGTATGAGCTTGGTGGTCCATACCGTACATCCCAGGATAGTGCACCCCTCTGGATGATGTGACGCATTATCCCTTCAAGCATTCACAAACCCTTTAACAGCTCACAAAATAGCAACGTATATATATGATTTTTCATTTAAAACAAAAGATAAAAAATTAACAGAACAGGGTTGAGAATGGATATCCAGTTCCTACCATGCAACTGTGGCCACCCGGCCTAAAAATAAATAACAGTACTCAGCGCACGCGCTAACACAATCGTAAATAAACATGCAACCCTTTCATTAATAACCTGGATATCCTTTCACAAAGCTACACACAACATACAATGTAAAATGCAGACATCACCCCTCGGGTGTGATTCTGACATTTTACTGATTCATCCCTTTCCCATTCTCTCGACATTCTCACTTTTCATCTTTTCAAGTCAACCATTCATTTTCAATCTTTCAAAGTTATTTTTGATTTTTCCATCGAAAATCATCAAAGTTTATTCAAAATAAGGTCCCGAAGATGTACGGGACCAAAGTTGTTAAAAACAAGGAAAACTGGTGAAAATTTGGCTAAGTGTCGAAAACTCAAAATTTCAAAGTTTATCGAAATTGAAAACAGGTCTTTGAAAATGAAAGTCTCAATCACGAGATTCGACACCATATAGTTTTTGTAATCTAATTAAAAGTAATGCGAAAGTTATTGCATTTTTAAAATTTGTCGAAAACGTCGAAAATTACGATTTGTTCTTGAAACCAAAATTTGGATTTTGATCCTTTGAGATTTGGATCTTGAAATCATTTCCATTATTCTGAAATGGGGGGGTAAAACCTTAATTTCATTAAAGAATTTAAAGTAAATGGACATTTACTTAAATGTTTTTAATGAAATGAAGGGTGGGAAATCAAGTATAGGCAATGGGGAGGTCAAGGCAAGAGTCAGAACTCAGTTCTGAAGAGAACTGTTTCTGTCGGCAGATGGTCGGTGGCAGAACCATAGTTCTGTCGGTGGGATCAATAAATTGGTCATCGGCAAATGTCAGTGGGACTGTGCCTCCTGCAGACAGTATAAAATTTTCTCTTGATTTTGTCGGTGGCAGAAGCTCCATTCTGTCGGTGGGACCGACAGAATGCCTTCGGCAGGTGTCGGTGGCACCGACCCTTCCCGCCGACAGCCTGAACCATCACTCGAACTTTCGAGTTTTTGATTCCCTTTTCGATTTCTTCTTCCATTCTTCGAACCATTCGACCCACCCCACGAGTTTGTAGTTAAAACTTGATAAAACATCATCAAAACATCTACTTCTACTATGAATTTGAAATCAAACAACAACTTTCTACAATTTAAATGCAAACAATAAGTTTTGTTTCAAAACCTAAATGCACATTTCGAAATCTAAAATTACCAATAGGAATTGAAAGTCCCCTACATGGTTTGTGGACGTCAAAGGTGATGAACTCGTACAAGGATCGAAGTTGGTGGCAAGAGAGTCAATGTTGAGTTGAGTTTGATGCAAAGTAAGCGGGGGTTTGCAACTCCTTTGACGATGACACTCTTCTTCACTTCTACCTAGAAGACGAGCCTCTATTAACTTGGTGAAGCTCCAAGTTTGATGATACCCTAACTTACTTGTTGGTTTTTGGTGGAGGGTAAGGAAACGGACGTGAATGGGTTAACAAAGAGGGTGATGTTGTAGCTATTGTCGTAGCCGACAACTTTGCCTCCTTCGTCGGGGTTCAATGGTCATTTATTTTCAATGAATCTTGAGGTGAAGAGAGGAGAATCCTAGATTGAGAAAATCTGAGTTTTGGGTGTTTTGGAGAAGAAAAAGAAATGAAATGAAATAAAAGAAAATCAGATTTTCTTTTATAACAAAACTGAGGGCATACTTGTAATTTCCTTATTATTTCTAGTTTCGATCGTAACTTAACTATTCGGACTCGGAAAATGACAAACGATTATACCATTTTGAATCATTTTTCGTTGCGTTCCTAATAGTGTGGTCGAATATTCTTGATTCTCCTTCTAATGAAAATTTCCTATTTTAGATCCCGTTCAACGTGAAATTCGAGGATTGATTAACTTTTCTACTCGAACTTGAATTCAAACTTGCTTATAGGCTAAAGTATATATTTCGATCATTTTGAAACTAATGGCGAAATTGGTTTTTAACAAAAATGAACATAGCATCACCTGAGCACTTTACTCTAAGTTTCCTTTTTAGAATATTCTTCGAATAAATACTATCTGATCTCCTCGAGATACGAGTTAAAAACACGGGGTGTTACATTACCTTTGATCTTTATCCTAACACAAACTCTTTGATTTAGAATAAAAATCTTGAAGAGGCGAAGCTTTTTCTCTTCTTCACAGACTCTTGTTTCTTACTCTAAGGTGCTCGAATCATTACTTAAAAATCTAGGATTTTAGGTGTTTTATATTGGAGAAGAAAGAGAAAATTTGATTTTCTCTATTAAGTTTGGTATTTATATGATATCAGGGATGTAATGGTAATATGTATAATTATTTTCTTTTATTAATAACTTAATGCTCGAGACTCGATTTGTGCAAATTTATAGTCCATTTTGGATTATTTTTCGATATGAACCTAATGGTATACTCAGATTTTTCTAAAATATCTTTCATAAAAAGCTTATATTTTAATTAAGCACTTATGCACGTTTATCAATGCACTTGTAAATTTCTCTTATCTTATTTTTAATTCTTTTTATAAGATTGATTCTAAATGCAATATAAATTTTAATCACCTTGAGATACGAAATAGTTTTTTAAGACATTAAATGTTTGATACAACCAGCTTAACCAAGACGACCTTAATTCTTTTCATTTTTGATTCACCATTCTATTGAAATATATTTTTCAACTTAGGACTTCATTTTCATCATCATTTTCAATGTCGACAAAAGAATGACTTCGACAAAGAAGTTTTTCTTAAGTAGCTCGTAGTCATGGAAAATCTCGAGTTTTTGATTCGTATCTCAAGAAAAAATAAATAGGAAAATTTTGAGAAAATCTTGAAAGTGGGACTTAGGATAAAATTTTAGTATTTTGTTCTGGTAATTTTTAATGAAAGCTGATCTCACCATTGATTCAAAATGGTCGAAAAACATATTTTAGCTTATAAGCAAGCTCAAATGCAAGTCCGAACAAAAAACTTACAAAATTCTCAATTTTCGAGTTAGACTAGACTAAAATAATGACTTTTTGCTAAAGAAATTTTTTTTAAAATTTGATTATACCATTAGGTTCACAATGAAAAATTATAGAAAATTGACTATTTACTTATCATTTTTGGAGCCCAAAAGGTCAAATTGTCATCAAATATGAAAACGACGTCAATTTTAGGGTCCTATCGGACTGAAAAAGTAAAATTTTGTTAGAGACATAATTTATAAAATTTGACCACACCATTAGATCCAAAACAAAAATTAAACAATATAGTATTCATCGTCACTTTTGGAGTCCGAACGGTCAAGTTATCATCAAACAAAATAATAGGTAAAATACCGATTTCGTCCCACTAATATATATAAATAATTTTTAAATAGAATTCACTATTCATCATCATCCAAATTCGTCCAAAAACCAACCACAATTTTTTTAAAAAAAATTTGATTTCTTTTTCGACTTTCAACTGTAAATTCGTCGCAAATAGGTCGTCGTTGATTTCCGACGCAGAAGGGAAAAATGTCTACAGCCTCGACCTCTACAAAACTCACCCAATTTCCTTTCGTTTTCTCTTTTTTTTTCGTCCCGTATCATCAAAAATCAGTCATATGTGATACGGGGGTTTCAATTTTTCAATCTCGAATTTTATTAGTTTCGAGGCCAAACCATCCTCCATTATAGAAGAGAGAAAGGACAATGACATCGAGATCTTTGAAATCATTGGGCCAGATTCAAAAATTAGTCACCTCGACATCCGATCCGACTCAATTTCCATGCACGTACTTTGATCCTACTCACAGAGATTATAAAGACTCTCAATTTCTATTGATAATCGTAGATTGTAAAAATTGCATATAGGATTTTAACAAATTTTTTTATATATTTCAAAAATATAGTACGAAGCACATTTTATGTTTCTATTCTATTATTTATTTTAGACCGCGTGGCCACAATTACATGGTAGGAAACTGAATATCCATTCTCAACTCTGTATGTTAATTTTTCATTTTTTTTGGATTGCATATTTGAGACTCACATGCATATCTGATAGGCATATACGAAGATGATTAGTCAATGATCACTAACAATTTATAGTAGTCGAATGTTCTGACATATCGAAAAGAGACCCATTGCTTACGGTAACGTCAAATAGCCAGCCTAAGCTAGATAAATGGTCCCGCAAGTTTGGTAAACATCAACCAACCACAAAATCAGGAACTACTACTTTATAATGAAACATCATCTCCCGACTGGGGGTGATCTAGTCGTGAATTCCAACTCTCTAATTCCACTATTCCACCATTATGTATTATATATCTATTACCTTATTTTGATATATATAAAATGAAATGTATGTGCTCAACTCTAAAGCGATTCAAAGAGATGACAGGGCTGGAGATGAACCCTTCGAAAAGTAGAATATTCTTTACGGGCACAAAAGTAAACGCCAAAGATACCATTCTAAGAATTGTGGGATGCAAGGAGGGTATGTTGCCGATGAGATACTTGGGAGTCCCGTTAACTTCGAAAAGACTGTCATATGAAGATTGTCGCCAGCTGATTGAGAAGATTTGTGCTCGTGTTCAAGGCTGGAAAGGAAGATTCTTGTCCTATGCAGGGAGGGTGGAGCTCATTCAGTCGGTTCTAAACAGTATGGCCACCTATTGGGCTAGTTTGTTCATCCTCCCAAAGCGAGTATGGAAGGAAGTGGGGCAGATTTGTGGGAAATTCTTATGGGCAGGGAATGGTGGCGCTACAAAAATGCAACCCATTAGTTGGGCTCAAATTTGCAAACATAAGCATGAGGGGGGTCTTGGGCTACGTAACCACGAAGCATGGAACAAAGCTGCCATTTTACGCCATGTATGGAGTCTTGCTTCAAATCAGGACAGTCTGTGGGTTAGGTGGGTGAACCAAAATCTCATCAAAGATCGAAATTTTTGGACTTTGAAATGCCCAACTCAATGCACGTGGTCTTGGAGGAAGATACTCAACTCAAGAGATGCAGCGGAAGGGCTGATCAAACATCAGATTGGTAATGGAGCAGCAACAAAGTTATGGACTGAGCCATGGCACCCAGATGGTATTCTTGTGAATCAATTCCCGAGTGAGCTCCGTTATGACTCAAGATTGAACCTCCGAGCTAAGGTAAGCACTATTATTAAAGACGGAAAGTGGAATCCTCCATATCGCATGGTTAGAGCGTTAGATCACATATGGGCAGACCTGGACAGTATTGAGATTGACGCTAAAGAGGACGATAAGGTCAGGTGGGTAGGTAGTTCAACTGGCTTGTACACAACCTCTTCGGCGTATTACCACCAATTGACTCGTGGTCAAAGGGTTGGATGGCGGGAGCTGGTTTGGTGTAAGAAAGCTATTCCAAAGCATAGATTTACGCTGTGGATGGCTGTTTTGGGTAGCCTAAAGACGCAAGACTGGCTGCGATCTAGGCACATCACATCTAACTCGGTTTGTTCCTTTTGCAACAGCAGCAATGAGAGCATAGAGCACATGTTTATGGGCTGCGTTTATGCAAGGGATATTTGGAAAAGGATTCTTAAAATGTCTCTTATAAATAGAGCTATAAAGCAGTGGGCACAAGAGTTGGATTGGATGACCAATAATTTCAAGGGCAGGGAACTTTCCACGGAGATCAAGCGAGCTTCATTTAGTACATTTGTCTACCATATCTGGAAAGAGAGATGCAAGAGAATTTTCAAGAATAAGAAGGCCAATGAGGATGTGTTGGTGCAAGTAATCGTCCAAGATGTGAGAATAAGGTTCAGCGGAGAGGATACCGTGGTGGAGGACTCGAGCTTCAATAGGAGCTTTTTTGAGTCGTGGGCCATTGAAGCAAAGTTCAAATTGGCAATACCAAAACAGTGCAGATGGAACCCCCCTCCGAGGCAATGGTGGATGGTAAATTGTGACGGATCTTTAAGAGGAAACGTAGGGGGAATGGGTACTTTAATTCGTGACCACAACGGAGACATCATATGGGCAGCAGCAAAAGGGGTGAGAGGGAGATCCGTGATAATACATGAGCTCCAAGCTATCCACATGGGCCTAAAAAGGGTTGTGGACCTAGGTGGGCAAGCTACTAAAGTGGTATCGGATTCAAAGGTAGCAGTGGAAGCGCTGAAGGGATAAATCACTCCCCCTTGGTATACCGAAAGAATTATTACGGATATCAAAGACTTAAAGGCTAAGATTAGATATTGTGACTTTTTGTTTTCCTATAGAGAAGCCAACCGTGCAGCGGATTTTCTTGCGGGCTTATGTAACTTAGATTCATATGTGGAGATCCTCCCAGGGGCGGTTCCTACTAGCTTGGCTAAGCTTGTTAAGGAGGATGCCGAGGGAAGGATGGTCCTTAGGTTGTAGTCTCTTCTTGGTTGGGGGTTCTCCTAAACCCCAGATCACCATTTATCAAAAAAAAAAAAAATGAAATGTATGTTTAATATTTCCATTTGGTCAATTAGATTTGTATAAAATGAAAATGCTATAGTGAGTACTACTGATTGATATAATGTGAGTTTTAAAATGTTTAGTTGCTCATCCCTAACTATATGTACTAGTTAATTATAATTTCTTTTATAAAACTTTGCATATTTTAAAATGATTCAGTATATTTATTCATTCTTGTTAGAAGACGTTATTGGTAGAAATTGTTTACTTCCCTACTAGGTAACCATTGTTACTTACTCTTTCCTTATCCATTTTTTAGTTTTAGAGCTGAAGCTTGGCGAGGCAGGTGTAGAACACCAAGTGATAATTATTTGGTAGGTCAGATAGACGACCAGAGTCCTTTTAATGGTAAGCATTGGGGTATACCTAGTGGCATCAGATTGTCCAGGTAATATTATAGATTTTGGTTTGAGTCTAAGGACTTTTGTTAAAGTGATGAATGTTTGTATAATCCTGTATATAAATTTCTTCTTCTGCACTCTGATCTATCGTACGTTATTAGATGTATATAGGCTTCCGCTAGTATTATATTTTATATGCATATATGCAGGATATAATGTATGTCGTTTATCAGGTACAGGTATTTAATGCCTTGAAATGCTAACATAAAGAGAGGAGACCATGCTGAAATTTTGAAGCGCTACTTAGTACATCGAGATCTGACATGAGATTTTGTGTTAGCATTTGGTGGAACGCCACAGATGGTATCGAAGCATATCATTAGGTTCGTATGGGATACAGATCTATTATGTTTTGGAGAATAAACTGATACCATAGACATTGGAGTTAATCATAGAGTGTCACTAGGAATCTGATATTCGAGCTCATTAGTAGTTTCGTATTGGGATTGCGAGCTTTTCTGTGTCTAGAAGTCCTTAAAACCTAGTAAATGTAGGATAAGATTCTAGGTTCATTCTGTTAGTAATAAAAATGGTGTTCATTACTAGATTCCTTATTATACTAGTAGTTAATGCTTCCATGAAAATGATGTTGGCGTGGTTCTGAGAAGTGCCTTGCTTCTGATAAATTGAAGATTACTAAACTTAAAGGTTAGGAAAAATGCAAGGAATAGAGGTGCAACTGAACCCGTGACAAGGAGTCAAACTGGTGGGGAAAATCAACATGGGTCTAGCAAACTCACCAAGATAAAACGGTTGATAGAAGGAGTCTCTGAGTTATCCCAGAATCAAGCTCGTATGGAAAGAAGACAATCAGAGATATTTGAAGTCCAAATGATCATGGTGGGACAATTAACAAAAATATTAGAGAGGATAAAAGAAAGGCTCAACCACTATTTTAAGGATAAATCCCAAAAGGATCAAGGAGTAAATATCCCACCACAAGGAAGACTACGAGAAGAAATAGAGATAGTGCAATCATCACCTCAAAGCCTAGTAGAAGAAAGACAGTTAATATCCAATAAGAGGCAAACAATTACGAAACTACCAAAGTCGCCGGGAAAATAACTATGTATAGGAAGTGAGACTATAGAAATACCCGCTCAAGAAATGGAAGAGTTTTACAAGAAACAACATATAATATTAAATCAGTAAAAAAAAAGAGTAGTGATATGGTATAAATGTGGAAAGTTGGGACATAAAGAGGAACAATGTTCGGTTTGACGTCAATCGGTCAAAGATGCGTGGCTCAGAAAAATGTTAGATCGGCCAATTCAAGGAACAATAAGGCCATCAGATTTTAATAAGGTCGATGGCATACTTATACCACGACAAACAAACGAACTAGCAGTCGAAAACGAGAGGGAATGGAATTACAGATGTCTCGAGGACAAACCAGTCAACTCAAGACCTCTCTTCCTTCGAGATTAGACCCGGTCAAAAGGCCGATGTATTTGAGGCCAATCTCCCTCAGATCAATGAATCCACAGTATAAAACTCTTCGATTATCGAGTTGTAGAGTTCTCCCATCACCGAGTTACAGAGCAGTTGGAGCTCCAATAATGCCAACAGGGCCAAAGGAACCAACAAGGCAGGTTCAGAGCCTACAGACCCCAGTTTACCAACTGCCTACTCCACATAAAATTACGAAGACAAGGTCGTTGATATGTTATGCGTGTGATCAAGTGGGACATATCAGGAGAGAGTGCCCCCTATCAGTCGTAAGCAAGGGTTGTGACCTAAGAAAAAGTACTTGTCTCCGACAAAGTTTTGGAAGGTATGATTTCTAATTATAATATTAGAAAGTGGAGCTCTATTCAATATTGGTTCCTCTAGATTATATAATTCTGTTGAGATTTTGCACATTTTCTAAAGCTAGAAACTATTAACATGGGTCAAGTATTGCAATTATCTACACCATAGAGAGATTATGATTAATAAAAAGTTATTGAGGTAGTATGGGCAAAGAATGTTGATGAAATAGGCACAGTAAGGTAGAGTAGAAAATGGAATATTGTATTGAATATAAAGATAGTGGTATATTGGGAATGGAGATTTTAATGCAGTTTGCGAATTTAGTGGTAATAGATATTTGTATTATAGTAGAGATATATTTAGTGTGAATGTTGTGTATTATGTTATTAAGACGTATTAAATTGTGTGTAAATAGAACTGGTGTGTTTGCGGTAAGTCTATGCATTGAGAAGTAATAGTCATGGCAAGTATGAGTAAAACATAATAGACGGTATAATTGGTGAGAAAAGTAAAGCAAAAAAATAGAGAAGATGGGAAAAGATTGTTATTTATAAATACTGGTGGGGAAGTGATATAATATGAATTGATTGTTATCTGAGGGTTATACAAATAATAGATTAGTTGGAGATGAGTTTGAATTGGAGTGATTAATAAATGAATATGTTGGGTTGACACAATATAGGTGACATAAGGTTATGAGTTATAAAAAATAGGTGTTGTTTATTTTGCATGTCGTGCTAGTGGAATTGCGACAAAGCTTGATAAGGTATGATTTTAATTTCGAGGAATAAAATTTTATTAAGGGGGGGGGGGGAGAAGTAAAATCCCGAGTTTTTTATTCGTATCTCGAAAAAAATAAATACGAAAATTTTGAGAAAATCCTAAAAGTGAGATTTAGGATAAAACTTTAGGATTTTATTCTGGTCATTTTTAATGAAATTTAATCTCACCATTGAATTCAAAATGGCCGAAAAACATATTTTAGCCTATAAGTATTCTTAAATGCAAGTTCGAACATAAAAGTTGTAAAATCCTCGATTTTTGAGTCAAACCAAGTTAAAATAATAACTATTTACTAGAATAAGAATTTTTAAAATTCGATCACACCGTTGGGTTCACAATGAAAAATTATAGAAAATGGATTATTTACTTGTCATTTTTGAAGTCCAAAAAGTTAAATTATTGTAAAAAACGAAAACAACATCAATTTTAGGATTCCATTGGGCCAAAAAAGTAAAGTTTTGTTAGAGACAAAATTTGTAAAATTTGACCACACCATTAGATTCAGAATAAAAAATTAGACAAAATAGAGTATTCATTCGTACTTTTGAAGTCCGAACGGTCAAGTTATCGTCAAACAAAATAATAGGTAAAATACCAATTTCGTCTCACTAATATATATAAATAATTTTTAAATAGATTTCACTATTCATCATCATCCAAATTCGTCTTAAACCAGCCACGATATTTTTTTTAAAAAAAATTAGTTTATTTCTCAACTTTCAACCATAGATTCACCGCGAATAAGCCATCGTTTACTTCCGATGCAAAAGGAAAAAATATTCCCAGCGTCGACCTCTACAAACCCACCCAATTTTCTTTCTTTTTGTCCCATATAATAAAAAATCAGCTGTATGTGATACGGGGGTTTTGATTTTTCAACATCGGATTTCAACCACGGCATCGAGATCTTTGAAATCACTAGGCCAGATTAAAAAATTAGTCGTCTTGACATTTGATTCATCTCGATTTTCACATCGATTGTCTCGATTTCCATGCACGTACTTCGATCTTATCGCACAGAGATTGTAAGGGCTCTTAATTTTTATTGATAATCGTAGATTGTAAAAATTGCATATAGGGTTTTAACGAAAATTTGTTATATGTTTTAAAAATATATAAATTTTTTTCATTATTTCAAATTCACGCTAGAACTTGCATATTTGATATGTTTAATCGTATTTTATAACAAATTATACGAAGGTAAGGATATTTCATTGGGTTATTTTCGCCAGTTGGGTTCTGTGTAGTGCTCGGACCCTGTTTTGATATGAGTTATGTAAAATTTCAATTTAAATGATAAAAATGAATTTCAAAGTGTGAAAAAAAAATTTCCATCAAAAATGAATATTTAAATGAATGAATGCAAAAAATGAATGGTGTGTTTAAACACGTAAAAAAGTACAAGAATCGAAAAAAAAAGAGAAAAAGGGATAAAATGATAAAATGTAAGAGTCACACCCGAGGGGTGATGTCTGCATTTTACATTGTAATATTGTGTGTAGGTTGGTGAATAGATATCCAGGGATAATAATATTGGTTGCATATTTATTTACTTTCTAAAGCACGAGACGCATGAAATTAAACTAGCAATGAAATAAACCTGAAACTAAACTACTAATGCAATGCAATTGTGAACTAACCTAATACCCCCAAACCTAAATGACATATTGTCCTCAATATGCAAGCAGTAAGGAAAAATAAAAAGGTTAGATCACACCTGAACGGATTGGGCATTAATGTGCAAAGTCTTGTTACAACTAATCTGAAAAGAATGAAAGTTATAACAAGGATAATTTCCGAAGCAGTTTTTTATTTTTATTTTTCTGCATAAAAGAAATCCTTCCTAAAATAAAAAAAATAACCTAATTAAGAAATTAAGAACATCCTAATCTAAAATTTAAACCTATCTTAATCCGAACATTCAGTAGTCTGTGCCTTTTTCTCCTCAATATAAGCTAACATCTATCTCTACTACTCAATCAACAATTAGTGACCAGGCTGCAGTCCTAGTGACACTCATTGATTTGGTTTGATAGTGGACTTGAAGATGAAGAGAATGAGAAAGGGATTAAGGTTAAAGGTTTTTTTTTTTTTTTTTAGAGAAAAATTTTATTTCCTAACTACACTACTTATTAAAATAAAAGCACATGGGTTGCCTCCCAAGCAGCGCTAAGTTTAACGTCTTCAGCTGGACCTATCAAAAGGTCTGATATATAGGAATTTTCCCAACATTCATTTTGACGGACACAACGATTGACTTCCTACCCCAATTGATAGGCAAACAGATTTTGATCATCGTTAGGACTTGGAAATTATTTTTAAAAATGATCAACAACTCTCGTTTGTCCTCAGTTCTTAGTGTCATCACCTTTTCAAAACAAGTTTCAATCATCATATTCCCAAAGAGAATGGAGGTTGTAAGACATGAAGGGTCTTTACACTTTTGTGAAATGATGGGTTGGATGGGATACGAAATTGAATCAATAATGATCGGAATTGGTGTGACTAACAAAGTAGAATTGGTCGTTGATTCCTCCTGGACAACAGTATCTTCTAATGGCGGATCAATTTGCTTAGCCAAATTTGTACAATCACCTTGCTTATTAGGACTTTGAAACATTGGTTGGCTCTCATGGGTTATCTCATTTGAAAATTGTCCATTCTCTCTTTCTTCTGAGGGTACAATAAGCTGACCTAGTTGGACTTCCATCGTTGCTTCGGTTGGAATTGTAACCTCATTGGTTTGAATTTGAACTTCAATTGAGACAGGATTATCAATTGTTGATGGATAATCATCGACATTTTCAAAAGAGTAGAACTGGTCACTAAGGTTATTTTGAAAGAATGGTGGATTTTCTGGGATTGAGATATCCTCATTTTCGAATTTATCAAATTTTCCTTCTTCTAAGGACAACGCTAGGTGACTCAGTTGAGTTCCTATGTTGACTAAGGCTTGACCCATATCCCATTGTTGTTGATGATTTACCAACATTTATTGATGGAGCTGTTGTTATTGGATTAATTGTTGTTGTTGAATTAAGAAGGAAGACATCATAGACTCTAATGACGACGATTGAGGAGAAGACAAACATGAGTGAGTGGATGTTGGCTCAGGCTCTGTAGCTCTGTAATCGGAGAAATATCGAGAATCATAGGATTGTTGGGAAATTATGGTTGGATTCATTATCGAAGTGTCATGCAAATAAAAATCCTCATGGTTACCAAAATGACTACCCTGAGTGAACTCGTTCTGACACGGTATGGAATTTTGTGGAAACAAATTATCTACGTGGTATGGTTGGTCGAATGAACTGGGTGTCGGCATCCAATACGAGTTTTGAGAATGATGCATATTGGCATGTGTAGTATGAAGCATGGGCTGACTCGGACAATGCTCGGGAGAATGACCATAATTATCACATAAGCCGCACGAGATCAATGATTCTCTCCTAAACTCCATGACGATATAAATCTGCTGGAGGTTCTGTATCTACTGTAACATACACTATGGACTTGCACACAAGAGAGGGAGGAATTCACACGTGATTACTGGGTTCCTAAGACTGGACAGCTCCTAACTGGTTCAAAGGATTAATCAAAGCCTCCAACCCAAATCTCTGAAATCGGAACAGCCAGTTTAATCTCCAGAGGAGAGGTGGCGCACAATGCTGAGCAAGGGCACTCTTAGATCACCTCTCGTCTTGAATAGACGTAGTCTATCCCCTGAATTCACGTAGAACTGCAGGGCAAGATTGCGCTAGGCACTGTTCACGATCAAGAAGTGCAATTGGTGCAACTTTTGATTAGCTTTGCTTAATGAGCTCGATGGAACCTAAAGTCCAGTCTAATCAAATTTTAATTAATTAAATGGCTGTGAATTCAATTTTCCTAAAAGGGCAAGATATCGGTGATGAAATCCGATTCTTATCTTATAGTGCCATCCTCGTAAGGGTGCCCTTATTACTAGGTGCAATCCAATGTGTACAGATTAGTCACTCAAAAGCAATACAGAAACTCACTAGCGAGTGATGCGTGAGTGTTTCGAAATTTACCTCCCGTTCAAGACGGGGGATGATCGAGTTGAGTCGACTCGGGCCACCAACACCAAACTTGGTGTACGAACTCGAGGGGCTGAAATAGTTTCGTCCCACTATCGTCCGTCCCTAAATCTATTACAATCCGAGCCCTCTCGGATGAAATTAAAAATTAATACAAATCCAAGTTCCTAATACAAATTATTTTCTAAAAAAAAATAAAATGCAGAGAATTGAAAATTTCTGATCTTCTTGGTGATGGAACCAATTTAGTGGATAAAAATTCCACGTGTCGCCTTCCGTCAATTTCCGTCGACTTCCGTCGAGTCCTTCACCATTGCAAGTCATCAAAAATGCTAATTAATTCTAAATATGACTCAATCCACGTAGCAAGTCATTGCTCGTGGATCGGAAGATGATTTGATGTATCCATTGATTGGAACTCAAAAGTATCCATGAAGATCTCTGATTTAGGCAAGATTATCCGACTTATGCTTCCATTCATCGCAGAGCATGAGTGTTCTTGAACTTATCTAAGTAATACTCATCAAAGCTTGAATTAGAAGCATGAGTTAGCAAGTAATTATGAAATAATTACTTTAAAATTTTACTTCTGATTAAGTATTTGGAAAGATAAGATTTTATGGAACAAAAGTTGACCCTCTTCTCTGTCTAGAGTGTTAGGGAAAACCTAGTCTAGTGAACTATGACTTCTTTGTCCCTTGGTTGGCTTGTTAGAAGAAAAACAGAACTGAAGTTAGTATTACTTGAACAGCAACCATAGGATTAGACTAGGTACCTTGAAAATGGCTACCTGCTTTTTGTAAAAAGAATACCAGAAAATGGTGAAGTGTGATAAAATCTGAAAAAAGAAGCAGAAAATACGAGAAAAATGTCAAAGATGGCTAGAATTGCAAAAAATGAAAAAAAGAGTCCAATGAGACCAAATAGTGCAGTAGGGTGAAAGCCGTCAATGGTAAAAACGTGAGTAAACTGGAATATCACAAATAAAGCCCTTTAAAGGTATTAAAGTGAATATCCACACCTCTAACAATCCCAGACAAGATGCTTAGTTTCGAGTTAGAACTTAGGTAGAACCGACCATTCTTAACAGTTAGGAGGTGAAATCTTGTTCCTAAAAAGATATTGCTTTAAAATAAAAAAAAATCAGAAAATCACACAAGCACTCAAGTTATCTTTCAAATTTTCTGAAAATGAGGAATAAAAACTTAGAACTTTGTTCAAACATAAATGACCTTTGACTGATTTATGAAATGTCGTTATGTTCACTTTAAATACTTTGATTTTGATTTTAATATTTTTGTAAAATGTTAGAATTTTGTGGGCATATTCTTTCACTGCAAACCCTCACGAGTCAAACTCGTCCACTAGGGGTAACCTAGGGGTTTAAGGGCTTACTGCATAAGCTAAATGCAGTCGGGAACCTCACGAAAGAGGAGTTGTTTAGATTTAAGTTTTGCTCGGGACTAGCAAAATTGAGGTTTGGGGGTGAGTTATGTTGTGTTCTGTTATTTATTTTAGACCACGTGGCCACAGTTGCATGGTAGGAAACTGGATATCCATTCTCAATTTTTTATGTTAATTTCTCATTTGTTTTCAAAGAAAATTTCTTGATTGTTTTCAAAGAAAAGAAATGATATGTATATGTAGCTATTTTGTGAATTGTTAAAGAGCTTGTGAATACCTGAAATGATAGTCTGTCATATCATCCGGAGTGATATATTACCTTAGGATGTACAGTAAGGACAATCAAACTCATGTGGTATGGGACGCATATGAGAGTGGAGTAACAACTGAAATCTAGATTTATTCCTTTCTATCTTTACTAGTGAACTTGTAATGTAAAGGTGGTTTGTATACGAATAGATTGTATATTTGAGACTCACATGCATGCTTGATAGGCATATACGAAGATGATTAGTCAATGATCACTAACAATCTATAGTAGTCGAATGTTCTGACACATTGAAAAGAGACCTATTGTTTACGGTAACGTCAAATAGCCATCCTAAGCTAGATAAATAATCCCGCAAATTTAGTAAAAATCGACCAACCACAAAATTAGGAACTAATACTATATTATGATACATCATGTCCCGACTGGGAATAATCCAGTCATGAATCTCAACTCTCTAATTCTACTACTCCACCATTGTGTATTATGTATCTGTTGTCTTATTTTGATATATATAAAATGAAAAACATGTTTAATATTTTCATTTGGTTAATTAGATTTGTATAAAAAGAAAATACTATAGTGAGTATTGTTGATTGATATAATGTGAGTTTTAAAATGTTTAGTTGTTTATCCCTGGCTATATGTACCAGTTAATTGTAGTTTTTTTGTAAAGCTTTGCATATTTTAAAATGATTCAGTATGTTTATTCGTTCATGTTAGGAGAGGTTATTGGCAGAAATTGTTATTTCCCTATTGGGTAACCATTATTACTTACCCTTTCTTTATCCGTTTTTGAGTTTTAGATCCGAAGCTTGGCGAGGTAAGTGTAGAACACAAGTGAGGATTATCTGATAGGTCAGATAGATGACCAGATTCTTTTTCATGGTAAGCACTGGGGTATACTTAGCGGCGTCAGGTTATCCAAGTAGTAATATAGATTTTGGTTTGAGTCTAAGGACTTTTGTTAGAGTGAGGAATGTTTGTATAGTCCTGTATATAAATTTATTTATATGTACTCTGATCTATCGTATGTTATTAAATGTATATAGGCTTCCGCTAGTATTATATTTTATATGTATATATGCAGGATATAATGTATGTCGTTTATTAGGTGTAGGTATTTAGTTCCATGGAATGCTAACATAAATAGAGGAGATCATGCCGAAATTTTGAGACGCCACCTAGTGCTTCAAGATCTGATGTGGGATTTTGTGTTAGCATTTGGTGGGGAGGCACAAGTCAGATAGAGGATGCTCAACTAAATGGTCAGCAATGACTTGTCCTTTAGTAGTCTTTTGAGTGACACAGGTGATGCCAAACTTAGTTAAATGCAATTGTCATTTTTCTATACGACACGTCAACGCTATCTTCTCAAAGAAGTATTTCAAGGGATTCATCTTTGTGATGAGCATAGTCCGATAATTGAGTAGGTAATGGAACAAGCGTTGAAATGCCCAAATGAAAGGACAACATGTTTTCTCAAGAAATGAATACGTTGCCTCATAATTTGTGAACTTTTTGCCGAAGTAGTATATGGCTCATTCCTTGTGACCTGTTTCATCGTGTTGCCCATTATACAACTCATTGACGTTTCTTGTACTGAAAGATACATTTGTAAGGGTCAACCCGGCATTAGAGGAACTAAGAATGGAGAATAAAGTAATTATTGCTTGATCTTATCAAATACTTCTTGGCAGTCCTCATTCCACTTAGTCAATTTATTTTCCTAAGTAACTTGAACACTGGTTCATAGATTGGTGTGAGTTATGTGATGGACTAACTAATGTTTTGAATTCTACCTAGAAAAGCTTTAATCTTCTTCTCTGATACGGGCAACTTCATGCTAAGTATATATTTCGTCTTGATTGGGTCTATCTCAATGCCTCTCTTGCTGACAATAAATCCTAATAATTTTCCTAACATCAACTTGAACACCCTTTGTCGGATTTAGCCTTTGGTTGTACTTCCTCAGTCGATCAAACAACTTTGTTTTGTTTTACTAGATGTCTTACTAGTAGGAATAAGGCCTTTAACATCAATATATATTGGATATTATTGTCTTTTAATGTTGTTTCTAACAATAATTAGAAAATTGACTTTAAATCGATTGACGTCTTAAATGCAGGGTTATAACGTTGGTTTATAATCGACGTTAATGTTTTGGAATAACGTCGGTTTTTTATGTTCTGTCATCAAAGGTAAGTCAGTAATAATAAATATTGTAAATAGCAATTATGATATTACGTCGATTTAGTACATAACTAATGTTATATTAGATATATATCGTCAATTTTTTATTAAACCGACGTTATATCTAGGTTTTTTTTAATAATTTTTTCCCTAGGCAGTGTCTTGTACAAAATAGAAACAACCTACTACTGTAACCTATAGAAATAGAAAGATACATGCAACCTATAGAAATTGAAACATGCATATATGCCACCACCATCACAAACAAATATGCAATAAATAGAAAACTATAAAATTATATATATATATATATATAATGGTTTCAAAAATATTAGTTTCTAACATTCAAATGTTCTTATAGCTCTAAGTCAAGTCATTTATAAGTTCATAAGCATGCATACATGATTGATAGAAAGTAATTAATAAAAAGTAAAAGAAAACTAATCTAGTTAAAATAACAAGCACAAATAAGAGATTAAAATTTTAATGTGGAAAAACCCTCCAATGAAAAGGGTTTTAATCACCTCGGGGCAAACCGACAAGAAATCACTATATCAAAATAAAAAGTACGAAAAGGGTTACCCATGCCCTAACTTGAGTTTTATAAGAAAATAATTGGGTTACCTAGCTCATAAAGCTTTACACATGTCCAATACTAATATTAGCATCTTTTGTAGTCCATCTTGGCCAATTATGACGAATCATAACCACGACCAATAATGACAAATCACGACCACCACCATGCCACCACCAGGAATCCCATCACGACTAATCACCGTCACCATGCCACGACTACCACCATGCCATGACCACCACCACCACCATGGCACGACCACTACAATCACCCCTATGCCACGACTACTAAAATGCCATTACCACCACCATGCCACGACCACCAAAATACCACTACCATCATCATGCCACGACCATCAAAATGCTACTATTGCCACAACCATACACCACTATCATGCCATTACCACTTCTACCACCACAACCAATAACCATCACTATGCACTAATCACCATTGCCACCATGCCATGACCACCATCACCACCATAAATATTAAAAAATATAGTCAAATATTTTGTTCATAATCACTTACCAATAAAATTAATTAATAATTTGTATTAAGAATTAAGTTGTGGTGAGGAGATTACATGTGATATCACAAGCTCATTTCCTAAATACCAAGCTTCAAAGATTATTCTTAACCTTGGATTATGTTTTCTAGACCCAATAATCAACTCTAACACGTAAATATTAAAAAGATAGTCAAATATTTTGTTCACACTCACTAACCAATAAAATTAATTAATAATTTGTATTAAGAATATAGTTGTAGTGAGAAGATCACATTTGATACCACAACCTTATTTTTTAAGTGTCAAGCTTCAAGAATTGGTCTTAACCTTGGATTATATTTCTAACTTCACATGGTCACTCATATAATTGAATTAATTCTACTAATCAAATTAATATCCTTGATCAATATTAAGTTTACATACCTCTTAATTCGTAAATAATTACCCTTAATAGAACAAATAAGCAAGTTTTGATCCTTAGCTTCTACCTCTAGATTTACAAATATTAATCTTTAATAGAAAAATAATAAGTACACTTCGATCCCAATAACATGACAAGAACTATAACATTATAATACATTCAACCAATTATATTTTTGCCAAAAAAATAAAAAAATTAAATCTAATCAATCAATTTTTTCAAGAAATTTTGCCTTCTAATGCAAGAATAAGAGATCTTCAAGAATATAATAATCGAACCGAAACCTTCATAGATAGATTGAATACCCTAGGTTTGATAGAGAGATGTCATGAGCATAAGATGAAGAAAAACTCTCCTACCTTACATTTATACATAATATCATCAAAATCAAAAATCAATAAATTAACAATCACATAAACATGATAATTTTCTAAAATTACAAAAAATTCTTTTAATACCTACACCATCCCTAAATTTTAAAATTATAAAAGGGTCATTATTATACATGTAGATTTGCATATGCCACCCAAATCATTTGAATTTTTTTTTGAATTTTCCTAATTTCTCAAAGAAAACAATTATCCTTTCCTAATCGCCATTGAATTTTCATAGTTTAGGAAACTTTTTCACTAATCACCATTAAAAGATGGATCAAATTTCTCAACCCTGTAGAACACATTCAAATTATATTATTTCTTCAAAATGAATTTTCTACAAGTATTTAAAGTAAATCAATTTAGTTAAATTATAAAAATATTTAGATCTAAAAACTTATATAGTAGATGTTCTATAAATACAATGAATGAAGTTAAGTTACAAAGCACAATAAGGTGGCATCATTAAATCTGTATGATCATTTTCAAGCATGGAATCAATGATTCTAATCTCATTACAAATCGAAACCCTAAATCTCAAAAATTAAGAGAGTGGGAGAACGATATCAAACCATCTGTGAATCTCTTGTTTTCTTTTATAACTTAGACCTATTTTTTTTTATGAGATCAAGTTAGTAGTGGACAAAGAAATTTTCATTGATTGAGTTGTAAATGTCTTACCTGTTTCACCAATCAAGTTCAAGAGAGCTAAGGCTTCGAACGAGATGTAGAAGATGACAAAGAGATGAGTTAACTTTCAGTAGAGCTTGAGAGATTGAGAGAGAAGAAAATTCAGAGATTGAGAGAGTAGAGCTTAACAAATTGGGAAAGTAAAGCTTGAAAGAGAACAAAAAGTTAGAGCTCGAGTAAAATAGAAACACGAAAGTGATAGAATGAATGGAAAAGTCATGATTTTAAAAATTGTATAATGTCAATATTTATTAAAACCGTCGTTATAATTAAAATCATAATTAAAAAAAAATGCCATTAGTTATATAACGTTGATTTTACTACAAACTAACGTTAATTTAAAACAAAAATTTCAAAGATGCCATTATATAACGTCGGTTTCACTAAATCCTAACGTTATAATTAAAAATAAAATATTGCAAAAATGCCATTAACTTTATAACGTCGATCTCACTGAATACAGACATTATAATTAAAAATAAAATATTATAAAAATACCATCAACTATATAATGTCGATTTTGCGTAAAAATGACGTTATATTTAAAAATTAAATATTACGAAATTTGCATCAACTTATAACATCTGTTTTTCTTAAAATCAACGTTATAATTAAAATACAATATTATGAAAATTCCATCAATTTTATAATGTTAGAATGCTTTAAAACTGACATTATAATTAAAAATATAATATTACGATAATACCACCAACTTTATAACATCTGTTTTCCTTAAAACCGATGTTATAATTAAAACAAAATATTGTAAAAATGCCACCACTTATAAATCACGAAAATTATAAACCGTATTTACATTTTCTTGTTTCATGGTTACAACATTAATCTAAAAATATCCTACATTATTTGTCACCCACAAACTTCAATAATTATTTGTGGGTTTGCATATCCTCAAACATTTTCTTTCTCTATGACTTGAAATTGGAACTTCAGTAACACACAGTGATTACTTCTGTAAGTTATTTTTCTTCATTCTTCAACTTATCAAACTAAAATTTACTACCACAATTCCCTAAATCCTTCCAAACCAATACGATCTCGATGAAATTATAAAGTTTTTTTTTTATTATTTATGGTTTCCAATATGAAAATGATTTAGGGTTAGAGTCGGAGCACAAAAAAAATGAATTGAGATAGAAAAACTACAATTTTCTAGAAATATAAATGTTTTTATAATTTCTGTTTGAGAAAAAATTGTCGTTATAAATCTTTCTAGAGTTCGTGCGAAAAACCATGAAAAGAAAGAGTTTTTTAACGTCAACTTTTGTAAAAATCAATGTTATAAACCTCTTTTTAATTTTTAAGTAAATTTTATAACGTCGATTTTATGAAAAATGGACATTATAAACCTTTATAAAATTTTTGCATAACTTTCTACGAAAATTACAGTTTTATAATGTCATTTTACTTGAAATCTGACGTTAAAGATTAAAACATTAGTGCCTCTTATTCCACTCAATGTAGTAGTGTCTTCTTCGAGACTTGTTTTGGTTATCATGTCATCATACTTCAACCTCCTTGTGAATCAAATCATAGAATAAAGTAGTAAAATAGTTAATATACCATACCATTATAGATCAATTGGAAGGCTTCTTCTTAATGAGTAAAACAATTATTAATTTATTTTTGTGTTTAATAAGAGAGTAGGCTTTGACTTACTTTTAAAACTAGTTAAGTCCACTCAAAATTTTGTCAAGCACCATGGAAACAACTCATCTAGGCAACTTGACAAATCATTTACTTAACTCAACAACTAAATTAGATTTACTAAAAAATGTACTATTATAGTGCAATAAATACACCTTGCAAATAAGCATGTGAGGGTATTGTAG
Source organism: Akebia trifoliata (assembly GCF_017979445.1). NCBI lineage: Eukaryota > Viridiplantae > Streptophyta > Magnoliopsida > Ranunculales > Lardizabalaceae > Akebia > Akebia trifoliata. The sequence continues at coordinate 15,933,001 of NC_141386.1, forward strand.
ACACCCCATTTTTGCATTTGCCTGATTAATCAACTCATTGACTCGATTATGACAGTTCCTGATGATGGATAAATATTCTAAAGTTTTATTTGTTACTAGATGCATTTTCAAAGCTCAGATGACATATTTTAAGCAAACAAATTTTAGAAATCTCACTATGGTAGGAAAATATGACCCAAAATATAGAAATCATCATTTTGAGACTAAAAGAAGCTTTACAAGAAAAATCATCAAAAAATAATCAAATTATCAAAATACCTGACACCAAAACATCCCTAGAGGATACGTTACACTTAAAAAAATCTTTTCGAACATATAAAACGGTAAACTAAAATCAAATAAACTGCTTCTCCAATTTTCACAATTTGATAAAATTACAAAAATGCCCCTTATGGGTCCACGGTCATTTTGCGCAAAAAATCCATAAGTAATACAAAACAATATCCTCAATATATTCCTTACAAAAAATTGACTTTGAAATATTTCAAAACGTCAAAAAATGACATCCTAACTTAGAAGTTCTCTTTGAAGGTGAAACAGTAATTATCCAATCCTAAAATTAAAAAATCTGAAATTAATAATTAAAATATTAGTTAATGTAAAGTGAAATCTTAATAAATTAAATTAAAATTGTTGAAGAGATAAATTCAATTAATTAAACCCATGGGCAAATTTCATGTGGTGGTCCATTTATTTAAGTGGGGCCCACCTGATATTCAGTAAAGAATCCTCCACCGAGGATCTCAAAGAATTCAAAATAATTTAATAAAGAACCCTCCATTGGGAAGAGGGTTCTCCAAAATTTAAAAAATTAATTCTACATAAGTCAAAAAATTAAAATCCAAATAAAACTAATTGAAATCTTATCTAAAACATTTAAAAGATTAGTTAGAGATAAACTCTATCTAAAAGAGACCTATCAAATCCTAGTGTTATCAATAAAATTCTTTAAAAAGAGAATTTTACCACCTAATTTCAAAGGTTTTGAGAAATTCTAGAAAATAGAGGTAAAAAACTTTCCAAAACTTTTTCAAAATCGTAAATATGGAGTCCCAAGTCAATACCTAATCCCAAGTCCTAATTTTCAACCTAAAAATACTCAGAAATCTTAAAAATACCCCCAAACAGGCAGAAAAACATTCAGATCTAGAAAAAGAAAGTCTTATCTCAAAGAATCGAAGTAGATCTAAAAGTAAAAATAAATCGAAAAGATTCACATGAAGAATGCTCACCGTCAGTTTTTAAGGTAATCGATCGTCATAATCACTCAAGTAAAAATAAAGATAATTCTTTTTATCTTTATTCTAGATTTAGGTTAGTTCTGCAATGTAAATTTTTTAGAAGAGTAGAGATCGATTTTCACTAGGTGGGATTGGTGTCTAACACCTTCCAATTCCATAACCTGATCCCCGTACCCATAATCTCACTGTAGTTTTGTATTTCTTATCTATTTAGAGTCATCGTTGATTCCTAGACCATAAAATTAGGTGGCATCTCCAAAAAAAAAATCAGATCCACACTTGAGAATCAAGGGAACTTTCAGTGACAAGTCCACTAAAGATTGTTTGAGGATTAAACTTGAAAATCCCAAATATTAATACATTACAAAATTGGCCTACTTTTTTTTTCTTCTTATTCTTTTGACACGATTGTGGATTGTTTGATTGGTTTTATAATTTTGGATATTTTTTTAAAAGTTTTTTCTATGGTCCAATTGAAAGTCACCTTTGGTAACCCAAAACAACTTAAGATTTTAAAAAAAATAGTGAAATGGGGATAGCGAAATTTATGTGAAGAGAGAGGGCCACGCAAAGTGAGGAAATAAAAAAAATGAAATAAGTTCTTGTTTGGCTTAGTAAAAATTTAAGGAGAGGGGTTAAGGATGTAACACCCCGAATTTTTAATTCGTATCTCGAGGAAAAAATAAAAAGTGAAATTTTAAGAAAAATCTTGAAAGTGGGATTTAGGAGTAAAACTTTAGGATGTTTTTAATCATTTTAATGGAATCTAACCTCACCATTAGATTCAAAATGATCGAAAAACATAGTTTAGCCTGTAAGCACGCTCAAATGCGAGTCCGAATATAAAAGTTGCAAAATCCTCGATTACCGGGTCGGACCAGGCTAAAACAGTGACTTTTTGATAGAGGAATAATTTTTAAAATTCGATCATACCATTGGGTTCATAACGAAAAATTATTCAACATAGACTATTTATTTGTCATTTTTGGAGATCAGGAAGTCGAATTATCGCCAAAAATGAAAACGACATCAAGTTTAGGGGTCACGTCAGGCCAAAAATGTAAATTTTTGATGGAGACATAATTTGTAGAAATTGACTATACCATTAGATCCGGAACGAAAAATTAGGCGAAATAATATATTCGTTTGTCAGTTTTGGAGACCGAATGACCAAGTTATCGTCGATCAAAACAATAGGCGAAATACCGATTTCGTCCTAACTTTTATAATAAAAAAAAAAAAAAATTTAAAAAATTTAATTTTTTTTTATAACTCATCTTCCCCAACGCGTCATATGGCCGAGACATATAAAACGAAAATTTGATTTTCCTCCGATTCTTCCACCTCAGATCTCTCACAAACGGCTCGCCGTCGACGATCGACGCAGAAGGGAGAAATGTCCGCAGCTACGTTCTCTACAAAACCCACCCAACCTTTCTTCGTTTCACTTTCTATTTCACCCGATATCGTCAAAAATCAGCCGTATTTGGATACGAAAATTTCGAAACTTTGACCTCGGATTTCGTCCGTTTTGGGGTCAAATCGCTTTCTGACGCAGAAGGGAGAAACGTCCGTCGCCTCATTCTCTACATAACCCAACCAAGTTCCTTTCGTTTTCTCGTCTTTTTCACCCCGTATAGTCAAAAATCAGCCGTATTTTTATACGGAGATTTCGTAACTTCAACCTCGATTTTCATCAATTTCGGGGTCAAACCGTCTTTTATCGTAGAAGGGAGAAGAGACGAGCACATCGAGATCTTCAAAACCACCGGGCCGGTTTTGAAAATCAGCCGCTTCGAAGTTCGGTCCGTCTCGATTTCCGTGCCATTCGCCTCGATTTCCGCGCACGTGCTTCAATTCCGTCGCCTAGTGATTGTAAGGAACTCTCAATTTCTATTAGTAATCATAGATTGTGAAAATTGCATTTAAGATTTTATTGAAAAAAAATTTGGATGTATTTCCGAAATATAGAATTCTTTGTTTATTTCAAAATTCACGCCAGAAATTGCATGTTTGATATGTTTAATTGTATTTTTAACAAATTATACGTGGGTAGAGTATTTTAACGGGTTATTGCCATAAATTGGGTCTTGTGCACTGCTCGGACCCCGTTTTGATATGAAATTTGTATTTTTTTCAATATTATTGATAGAAATAAATTCTATAGTTGAAAAATGTGATTTAATATTCAATGAACTCATATTGAGTTGATGAATATCAGAAAATGGATATTTTATGAAGAGATTGAAGACTGTAAAAGTCGAAAAAAGGAAAAAAGGGTATGAAACGGTAAAATGTCAGAGTCACACCCGAGGGGTGATGTCTGCATTTTACGTTGTTGTGTTGTATGCAGGTTGGTGAACGGATATCCAGGGATAATGTTACTGGTTGCATGTTTATTTACTTTCTGTTAGCGCGAGGCGCTCTGTTATGTTATTTATTTTAGGCCGGGTGGCCACACTTGCATGGTAGGAAACTGGATATCTATTCTCAACCTTGTATTGTTAATTTCTCTTTTGTTTTCAAATGAAAATAATATATATAAGTAGCTATTTTGTGAGCTGTTAAAGAGTTTGTGAATGCCTGAAGGGATAGTGCATCATATCATCCGGAGTGGTGTACTATCCTGGGATGTACGGTAGGGACCACCAAACTCATACGTGGTATGGGACGCGTATGAGAGTGGAGTCACAACTGGAATCCGGGTTTATTCCTCTCTATCTTTACCAGTGAACTTGTAATGTAAAGGTGGTCGTATACGAATGGTTTGTATCTTTGGGAATCACATGTACGCCTGATAGGCATAGACGAAGATGATTAGTCAGTGATCACTAACAATCTATAGTAGTCGAACGTTCTGACACATCGAAAAGAGACCCATTGCTTACGGTCACGTCAAACGGCCAGCCTGAGCCGGATAAATGGTCAACCAAACGTGATAAGGGCAGCGACCGGCCACAAAATCAGGAACTAAAAGCCAGAAAGGAATTGTAACATCATGTCCCGACTGGGAGCGATCCAGTCGTGAATCCCAACTCTCTAATTCCAATACTCCACCATCGTGTATTATGTATCTGTTGCTTATTTTGATATATAAATGAAATGCATGTTTATTGTTTCCATTTAATCAATTAGATTTGTATAAAAAGAGAATGTTATAGTGAGTACTGCTGATCGATGTAATGTGAGTTTTAAAATGTTTAGTTGCTCATCCCTGGCTATATGTACCAGTTAATCGTAGTTTTCTTCTGTAAAACTTTGTTTATTTTAAAATGATTCAGTATGTTTATTCGTTCATGTTAGGAGAGGTTATTGGCAGAAATTGTTGTTTCCTTACTGGGTAACCATTGTTACTCACCCTTTCCTTCTCCATTTTTTTAGTTTCAGATCTGAAGCTTGGCGAAACAAGTGTAGAACAAGAGCGAGGATCATCTGGTTGGTCAGATAGACAACCAGAGTCCGTCACCTGGTAAGTATTAGGGCTATACTCCCTAGTGGTGTCAGTTTCTCCAGGTAGTCTTATGGATTCTGTCTTGAGTGTTAGGAATTATGTTAGAGTGAGGAATTTTGTATAATCCTGTATATAATTTTTCTTCTTCCGCACTCTGATCTATCGGAATTTCTTAGACGTATATAGGCTTCCGCTAGTATTGTATTTTGTTTGTTATATGCAGGATTGTATGTCGTTTATCAGGTGCAGGTTGAATCGCCTTGGAATGCTAACATAAACAGAGGAAACCATGCCGAAATTTCGAGGTGCCACCTCGTACCTTGAAATCTGACATGGGGATTTGTGTTAGCGTTCGGCGGGGCGCCACAAAGGATATTGTTGTTATTACTAAAAAATGGAAATGCAAGAAAGAAAGAAACAAAAAAGGAAAAAAAAATTTCTTTCTCTCTGTAACATAATCTAGCTATTTTCGGATCAGTTTATGTTGGTAGGGTTTTTATTTTAATGGAAGGAAGTTTACCTTTGAAAATGATGAGAACTTCATTTCTTCTTCATGCATTCAACAAGTCTATTAAAGAAGTTATTGTTGTTTTAGATAGAGAGATTTGTTTATGTGTTTCATATCTTAGATTTATCAAGCACTTAGAGAGAACGAGAGATTGTTTGAAACTGATCCGTTTTGACCCTTGAACACCATTTGTGTTCTCTTTCAATCTACCTAAACACCATCTCTTTGAAGAGATCATAGGTTCCTTCCTCGACAAGAATGAGGTTTCAGAAAGTCAATCCCTTTAGGGTTATGCCAAATGATCATTTTCAAATTGACATTGGACTCGCTAGTTTGGACACTGTGGAGATTGTGATGGCTCTAGAAGAACAGTTTGGGTTTGAAATCCCCGACAATGAAACGGACAAGATCAACTCCATCAATGGTGCAGTTGGCTTCATCTCCTCACATCCTCAGGCGAATTAAAGCAAATAAAACATTATTTGGTCATTATTTCCCAATTGAACTCTCCTTGGGCTTCTCTGTTCCTGAAAGGGTATAGAGTTAAACAGGAACATAAAATTTTGTTGTCTTTTCAGTCTTTAATTCCTAAAATTATGATTTTAATCAAAAAAGTTTTGATACTTAATATTTTTTCTGCTTAATTTTCTAGTTAATGACACTCTAGTAGTATTTGTTAGCTGAAAGCTGGTAGGAAGCTCAAGTAGTTTTCATTTGAATAAAGCAATCATTTAAAAATAATAAAAATAAAAAGAGGTATTTGTTATTTTTGATCTTGACTGAAATTCTTGTGCCAATCTGGAGATTGATGTTGTTTTGTACTATCTTGATTGGTTGATCATCGTTGTTCTCTTTTGCATTACCTTGATTGATTGCCCATCTAATATGCCATGATCCTGCTAGAGCTATTGTTGATGTGCATGCCTTAATCTTGATCTTAATGTTTTGGATATTTATGTTTTATGATCTTATTTTTCTAATTTCCTTGCTTTGATGACTTGATATGGCCCATGGGCTCTTTCATTTATGAAAAAGCCTCGGGCGCACCCTCACTCTATTTGCACACATTATTGGCACGTTTAATTTATGATGCATTGCATGCTTGAATGTCCCTTATAACCAACGTGGAACTAGTGCATGGCCCAATCTCCTCGTGGGACGTGATGTCATTCATAAAAACTACAACTCGAGTCATGTACCTCTATGGTATATAAAACTAGTATATCAGTACCATTTGATCAGGTAGCCCTGAAAGGTATATTGATGCACCCACACTGAAGTGACCTAAGCATTTGTCTTATTGTAAGTCGTAAAGTCACAAGTCCTAATTGTCAATGTAGTACTAGTATGTGATCAGTTTTTTTGTGGGACACTAAACTATTTATGAAAGCTACAACTCTAATCTCGTACCTATATGGTATATCAAACCAAGTCACCACATACCATTTGATTGTGTATGCTCAAAATGCATATATAGGTGTACTTAGGCAAGGACGACAAGAGAAATTACATTGCACATAATAAATCTAGAGTCTAGCACCCTTCCTGTAGGTCATGATCCGAACTTATGATGTAATGACCTAAAATTTGAACACATATCTTGAGATTAGATTGTAAGTTTTAATTCAGTAAATTTTGAGTTTATTTTAATAACTTACAAGTTTGATTTTTGATTTATTAATATTTTAGAAAATCCATCATCGTCAATAGTACAGAAGGGTCAAGAAATATACATTAGCCTCTAAGCACGTCTTAATCAGAAGTCGATCGAAAAATTATAAAATCCTCGAGTTTCACATCTAGTATTTACCAAATAGGTAAAAGAAAATTTTAGAGAAATAATTTAAAAAATTTAATCACACCATTAACATCATATCGAAAAATTAACCAAAATGATTATAAAATTATGAAAATCAGAATTCGAAAAAAAATTCAAAAATGACCATTTCGTCCCATTTGGGTATAAATAGGAAACTTAAAGAAAAATTTGTTTCTTTCTTATTTTCTTCCCTTAATCTAATATAATCCCATTTTTCTTTCATGTTCCAACTTAGATCTAATATGATAGATTAAAATTTGAGGCTTGACAAAGAAGAAGAAAAGATTCACTACGACGAAAGCTTCAATTTGAGCCAAAGAAATTTGATATTTATTAACGTGAAACTCAAGATAATTCCCAGATCTAGTGGCATAGAGGTTGATCCGATAGTCTTTGAAGAAGGAAAAGATTGTAACTTTAGCGAGGGCTTTACTTTGATCCAAGAATTTTCATTGTTAGTTGGGTGAACGATTTTGTATTCGGACGGCCACGATCATCTCAAGCTGATTTTCAATCCAATCATTCATTAAATGAGCAAATCAAGTAGAATGCCTTCTCTTCTATCTTTTAGATTCAAAATATTCATAGAAAATTCATTTGATCTTAAATGTTGTTATTATTTTTTCAATTATTAATTGATTCATTAATTTTATGCATTTTTGAAATAATTAAATCAAAATTCTTAAATTGGTTTGATAGAGTTTTTTTTCATATGTCATGCTTTTCAAATTCATGATTTGATTACATCAATTGGTGGGGTTTCTTATAGATATTTGATTTAAATTATATTTTTAAAAATTGTGGTTGAATTTGAGTCTAAATCGGATTGGAAATTGAAGAAAATGCATTTTTGTTTGTGTTTGTTATACCATCAGTGGCACCAAATCCTATCGACAGCCATTCTATCGGTGGCACCATCAGAATGATCATTTTACCATTGATAGAATTGTTCATTGAACAAGAACTTACTTGTTTTTTCTAGTCTTATTTTTATTAAAAATATTTAAGTAAATATTTCATTTACTTTAAGTTCTATAATGAAATTAAGGGATTATCCCCCATTTGTAAACAATGGGAATGTTTTAAAAATCCTTATCTCAAAGTATCAAAATCTAATTTTTGATTCCAAGAACAAATCATAATTTACGACATTTTCATCAGATTTTGAAATCCCAATATCTTTTAAAATATCCTGAATAAAGCTATAAAATTTACATGATATCGATACATTTATTCAAGGCTTTCACTACGAAAAATCCTTTTTACATTTGGAGAACTTTGAAAAATCAAGTTTTCAACACTTGGCCAAATTTTAGAGCTTCCTACAGTTTTAACTATTTATGATTTTAAAATATTTTTTGAATTTTTTCTAATCAACCAAGACTTTCTAATGAAATTGGTTGATGCTTTAGAATCGTAAACACTTTCTAGAAAACTATATACTTTAATAAATATGTAGGAAGTTAGATGATGGATTGATCGATTGATTGATGGATGGATGGATAGTGAGAATATATATTCTCGACTAATTGGTAAGACAATGACTCCAGAAGTATGCGGTGGCTTAGGAGAATACTATTACATTATAAATAAATAATTGGGTATATCTCACACATTCCCACGATCACGTGGAGATATATTGATTGATTGATGGATTGATAGATGAAACTGGAAATCACTACCATTGTGTTGTATTTTTAATAAAAAAAATAAATTATTATATATATTATAAATAAAAATTATTTTATTTACTACTAAGGGATTGTCAAAAATCTAGAAAAAGTGAGGTGTTGCTATATTTCCAAAAGCGATGGGTCAATCTATGATAACATTTGATATTCTATGCTCTTTGGCAGTATGGCATGCCTTAGAACGTGGTATAACTTGTTATATTCGAGAATTTCTAATTTTCTTTCTTAAGAGCATGTGTGTTTAAAGGAGATCTTTTTATAATGTAGAGGTAGTCGAAGATCACATGTATTGCCTTTTGATAGGCTTAGATGCGGCAAGTTCACTTTTTGAACTCTAAATGCTAAGATTAGTAAATGAAAATCTCGTCCACAAAACGATCAAATTTTTTTAATCTAATTCAAGGCTATCATATCACTAGGTGTATCAACCCAATAAAAATCCATTTTAGTTATGGCACTGATTCAAAATGACCTTGTCCATCTCGATCTAACAATTATTATGGGTCGAGCCATTGAAAACAACATTCAAACATTTTCTTATTCGGGTCTCAACCCATTTCAAAAGAAGAAATAACATTTTTCTAAAAAAAGAGAAGAATTTTTTTTTACAAAGATCTATTTTTACATGGACCTTGAAGTACCTTTCTTGTGTCATCTTAGGATGCTAACTACAGGCAACAACCCAATAGACCATTTGGTCAAAAATACCATCATGTGGATGCACATCATAGATAAAATAAACTTCAAGAAATTCATATTGAGGTGTACTCTTTACTTTCATGAGTTTGAGGTAGATTGGAACCTTTTTGCGCTATGGCTAAGCGTTGGAACCCTACATACCTTATTTTTCATATTGGGCATATGCACTTATGTCTTATGCATAAGGAGTATTGTGGGATCATGGGGATATCCACTTCAGGACCTTTGACCAAGCCCTCGTTGAAGACATGTTATTCTGGTAAACTTTCCATAGGCCTAGATATCTCAAAAGAAGAAACCAAGACCCTAGAACATAATGGAAGATTGGATTTAGTACTGTTATTAGGCTTTTATCGCTCTCGTAGCCATCCTATCGATGTAAAATCAAAATCCTGGTGAGCTACTAGGGATTATCGATTGTATTTAAGAATTTTAGCCCAATGAATATTGACCTTCAAAATTGATGGTTAAACCATCCTAGACTCTTTCATAGACATAGCTTCCCAACTCTAAGAGAAATCCAACCTCGTGCCTCTCATTTTAGCTGAAATTTTCTTGGGTCTAGATGTCATGAAAATGGTAAAGGAGAAGACCTCAAAAGAAGTCCCCACCTACTTTATATGTGGCTTTGTGACCATCTTAAAATTGAGGACATTTCCTCAATTCTCTTGTCTAGGCTGAAATATATTTTTCAAAAGAAACCTAATAGTGCTTCACAATTAGTTAAGGATTGGAGCAAATGGTTGGATTCCTGTCTCACCCATCATTTTGGTTTGACATGCCCTTGGTGGATGATTGACTATCCTGTTCTAGGTACCAAAGGATTATGTTCGTCTGATCAAACTAGAAGAGAGATATTTTTACCAACCTAACTTGATCTTGGAGCAATACAAAATACCTATAGAGTTTTCTTTGCCCCAACACAAAGCTTTCTTCCCTCTTGAACCATTGACTGAAAAATTAGTACACCTCATTAAAAAAACTTAGAACAAGTGCATCTTAGTGTTTCTAGAAGGACAAAGAGAATTTAAGGAATCAATTGTTAGAGCCAAGAGGAGCAAACCTGATTACCTTATCAATCCTGATGACCAGTAAAACAAAGCCAAACCTCTATGTAAAAAGTAATTTAAATCAGATCTATTGAAAGTTGTTATTCAATGAAAGCATCATTTGTCTTTATTTTCAATAATTCAATGAAATTATCTTTTTTTTTTTTAAATAAATTAATCATTACATAAATGAATTATTTAATGGATTGGTGCACCAAATTCATTAACCTCAGGACTTATTAAAATGCTAACCCTTAACACTGAAATTGATTAAATTCACTTTCGATGGGGTTACAAGGTTATCATTGCACCTAAGCTCAAGCGTCCACTGCCTAAATGGGATTGTAGGTTCGGTCGGTTAGAACGAATGTTAGTACCAAGTCAACAATCGAAAATGACTTTATAATCTGAACTCATAGAGATCCGCAAGATTCTGATAGTTTTCGCCACAAACATAAACAACATAAAGAGCAAGGTAGAGGTGTTAGAATAGATCTCAAAATCAATGGGGAACCCCTCTTGATGATCCAAAGGGAAAAAAGGTAGAAGGTAGTGCAACTAGACACCCACAAGAAGTTTTTGAACTTGATGGAAATGAAGAACCGATCAATGAAAGTCTTACGTTAACCAATAGAATATCTCAACTAGAGACAGTCTTAAAAAATATAAAGTGTATTTGATCAAATTACAGCAGGCATTGAGGCTCTAAATCACATCCCTAAGATTAGTTTACCGAAAAAATTTACAATGCCAAAGATGGAAAAGTTCAGTGGAATAGGCTGCACAAGAACACACCTCAAGGTGTATGTCACTAACATGCTCACTTTGGGCTTCAGTGATGAACAGAAGACGTTGCTTTTTCAACGTACTTTGTCAAGATTGATACTGCGATGGCTAGTGTCTCAAGACTTGTCTGTGATTAGAACTTGGGAAAACATGTCAAAGTTATTATGGCATCAATACAAGTATAGTACTGAAATTGAGACCTCCCAAAAAGATTTAGAAGCAACGAAGCAGAAGAATGGGAAAACTTTTACTGATTTCATCAATCATTAGAAAGCTAAGGCTGCACAAATGTGGGATATACCTTCAGAAAAGGAACAAGTAGTTATTGTCCTGAAAAATGTTATTCATGGGTAAACACAACATCGAGTTGCCCAATACCTACCCACATTTGAGTTGTTGTTACAAGTTGGTAGCCAACTAGATGACACTTTTACTTCTGGAATCCTTGTCAACCCTTCGAATAATAAGTTTAAAAAACCCTTCACCAATTCTAAGCTCAACACCAATCATGTCTACACAGCCAACATGTCTGCTGCCCCGGCTCAATCTCCAATTTGACTTACTAGTCAAGCTGGGTCAGGTCAACCTCAAACCCCTCGTCAGTTCACTAGCCTAGGGATACCCTTTATAATGGCTCTCCAAAACATGTTGAAGAAAAGACTTCTCACCTCCTTTCAACCCCGACTTTTGTCAAATCCTTTATCAGCTTCACACAATCCTAATTTATTTTATGAATTTCTTAAAAACCTTCACCATGCTATCCAAAATCTCATCGATGCTAGAAAAAGGTCACCATTTCTATCCTTACACAACCAAAAGTTATTACCCACCATCAACCTCCTCAAACCTTGAATATGGTTTTCGATACTCAATCTTCATTTGACCCAGTCTTTTTCATTCATCCAATCAACTCTGAACTACCTAGTTACCCCCTTGTCGGGATTGCTTTCACCGATGAAGTCTATACCACCAATTATGAGCCATTCGATCTGACTTTAGATGAAATATATTGTTTATCCCCACACTGTTATGATAACCCCGCATTCACTAGTTACCTCTTGGCTCAAACGAACCTAGAAAGTCCTTTATCTTTGATAGATGAAGATCCTTATTTATCGAAAAGAATGAGTATTTTCTCATTTTTTGTGACAAAATCAAACATGTGATTCGAGGGGGGAGAGTTTTCAAACCACCAGAACTTAGAGCCGACAATCCCATAGTCTTAGCAAGAGGAAATATGACATATCATAGTATACCACAGAAGAAGATGACGCCACAATTAAACAGTTGAAGAAATCAGACGCAAACATTTCAGTTTGGGGATTGCTCATAGGTTCCATAACACACAAGGAAGTAGTTCTTAAAGCATAAGCCCAGTTCAAGTCTCCCTTAACACTTCTCCAGATCAATTAACAGATACAGTGGGGGAAACCTATGTGAAAAATGTGGCATCCCGCCAAACGTTAACCAAAGCCCCTTGTCAGATCTCGAGGGACAAGGTGGCGCTTCGAAATTTTGGCATGGTCCTCTCTATTTATGTTAGCATTCCAAGGCGTTCAACCTGCACCTAATAAACGACATACAATCTTGCATATATATAAAATATCACAATAGCGGAAGTCTACATAAATCTAATAACATACGATAGATCAGAGTGCGGAAGGATAACAAAATATAGAATTATACAACTATTTCCTCACTCTAACAAAAGTCCTAACACTTGATAAAAAAACCCGTAATACTCCTAGACGAATCTGACACCATTAGAGGTATAGCCCCAATACTCACCAAGTGACGGACTCTGCTGTCTATCTGACCCACTAGATGATTTTCACTCGTTTTCTACACCTGTCTCACCAAGCTTCAGATTTGAAACTAAAAAATAGAGAAGGAAAGGGTGAGTAGCAATGGTTACCTAGTAAGGAAGAAAATAACTTATGCCAATAACCTCTCCTAACATGAGCGAATAAACATGCTAAATTATTTTAAAATAAGTAAAATTTTACAGAATAAACTATAATTAACTGGTACATATAGCTAGGGATGAGCAACTAAACGTTTTAGAACTTACATTACATTGATCAGCAGTACTCACTATAACATTTTCTTTTTATACAAGGCTAATTGATCAAGTGAAAATATTAAACATGCATTTCATTTTATATATCAAAATAAGACAACAGATACATAAGACATAATGATAGAGTAGTGGAATTAGAGAGTTGGAATTCACGACTGAATCGCTCCTAGTCGGGACATGGTGTTTTATAATAAAGATTAGTTCCTAATTTTGTGGCTAGTCGCTGTTTACCACACTTGCGGACCATTTATCCTGCACAGGTTGGCCGTTTGACGTGACCGTAAGCAATGGGTCTCTTTTCGATGTGTCAGAACATTCAACTATTATAGATTGTTAGTGATTATTGACTAATCATCTTCATCATGTCTATTAGGCGTGCATGTGATTCTCAAATATACAAACCATTCGTATACGACTACCTTTACACTACAAGTTCACTGGTAAAGATAGAGAGGAATAAATTGGATTCCAGTTGTGACTCCACTCTCATACGCGTCCCATATCATGTATGAGCTTGGTGGTCCCTACCGTATATACCAGGATAGTACACCACTTCGGATCATATGTTACACTATCCCTTCAAGCATTCACAGACTCTTTAACAGCTCACAAAATAGGTATATATATATATATATATTATTTTCATTTGAAAATAAAAGAGAAATTAACAATACAAGATTGAGAATAGATATTCAGTTTCTTACCATGCAACTGTGGCCACCCGCCCTAAAATAACTAATAGAACAGAAAAGTAAATAGTGCCTCGCGGTAACAGAAAGTAAATAAACATGCAACCAGTAGCATTATCCCTGGATATCCGTTCACCAACCTACACACAACACAATAATGTAAAATGCAGACATCACCCCTCGGGTGTGACTCTAACATTTTATCGTTGCATGCCCTTTTTTTTCTTTTTTCAGATTTTTACAGTTTTCAATTTCTCAAACAAAATATCCACTTTCTGATATTCATCAACTCAATATGAGTTCATTGAATATTAAATTTTTTTTCAACTATAAAATTCATTTTTATCATTTAAATTGAAAATTTATAAAACTTATATCAAAATAGGGTTCGAGCGATGCACAGGACCCAACTGATCAAAATAACCTGGTGAAATATCTTACTTACATATAATTTATTATAAAATACAATTAAACATATCAAATATGCAAGTTCTGGTGTGAATTTGAAATAAACAATTGAATTTTATATTTTTAGAAACACATCACAAATTTTTAATAAAATCCTAAATACAATTTTCACAATCTGTGATTACTAATAGAAATTGAGAGTTCCTTACAATCTCTGTAGTGAATCTAAGGTAGAAGATCAGTAAACTTTTTTTTTCGTTTCATATGTCGTGGCTGTTTGGACGAGTTGGGGAAGATGATGAGAAAAAGAATTAAAAATTTTTATTTATATAAATTTTGGGATGAAATCGATATTTTGCCTATTATTTCAATCGACGATAATTTGACCATCCGGACTCCAAAATTGACAAATGAATACTTTATTTTATTTAATTTTTCGTTCTGAATATAATAGTTGGTCAATTTCTACAAATTTTGTCTCTAAAAAAACATTTACATTTTTGGCATGCCCCTAAAATTGAGGTCATTTTCGTTTTTGATGATAATTCGACTTTCTGTGCTAAAAAAATGACAAATAAACAGTCCATATTCAATAATTTTTCGTTACGAACCCAATGGTATAATCGAATCTTTATAATTCTTGCTCTAGCAAAAAATTACTATTTTAGCCTGGTCCGACTCGGTAATCGAGGATTTTGCAATTTTTATGTTCGAACTAGCATTTGAGTGTGTTTATAAGCTAACGTATATTTTTCAATCATTTTGAATCGAATGGTGAGGTCAGATTTCCTTAAAAATGATCAAAAATCTCGTAAAATTTTACCCCTAAGTCTCACTTTCAAGATTTTCTCAAAATTCCTTTATTTATTTTTCTTCGAGATACGAATTGAAAACTCGGGGTTTTACATTCTCCCCCTTTAATAAAAATTTCTTCCTCGAAATTAAAATCATACCTTATCGAGCTTTGTTGCGATTTCACTAACACGACATGTATAATGAACAACACCTATTTTCAATTACCATATATTTTTAGTCCCAAGCCAATCTCATTTATAACTCGTAAACTTATGTCTCTCATATTCCGTCAACCTAACACCTAATTCAAACTCATACTCCAACTAATCCATTATTTGTATAACTCTAAGATAACAATCAATTCACCTTGTATCACTTCCCCACCAATGTCTATCAACAACAATCTTTTCACATCTTCTCTATTCTTTATCGTTATTTCTCTTATCAATTACACATTCTATTATGTTTTACTCATACTTGCTATGAATATTACTTTTCAATGCATAGTCTTACCGCAAACACACCACTATCTTTATATTCAATTCAATATTATATTTTCTACTTATTGTGATATTTTATCAAAACCTCTGTCATAACCTTTATAATTTAAAATCTTATTTGAGGGGATAAATCCTACATCCCTTCAACTCTAATTCAAGATATATATGTACTTCCCATTCTACCATACATCAACCAACCTACACTTTTCCTTCAAACACATCCAATAAATTGTCTTGTAAATTAACTACATGTGAAGGATTTGGCAAATACTTCTTCAGCATGGACACGTGGAACACATTGCAAGCTTGCTTGAGCTATGTCGATAGAATCATTCTGCAAGACACACATTATCTTACTCTATCCCCAAAATTACAACTTCTACTAATTATTACTTAAATATCATTGTAATATCGATTAAACCTTATTCATTTAACTTTATCTTACCCACATCACACATATTTTCACTTGCTACATAATCATATCACTAGCCTTACAAATCGCACTCGTCTTTTTACACTTTACAACTATTCTAACACCTATATTTTGCAAGTTCTTAAATGATTTTCTAAAAATATCATTCTTTCATTGTAAGGCCTCCCAATGGTATAGATAATTTCATTACTTGACCCGTGTCAATAGTTTCTAGCTCTAACAAGTGTACAAACTTTCAGTAGAATTATATGATCTAGAGGAACCAGCATTGAATAGAACTTCATTTTTTAATATTATAATTAAAAATCGTACCTTCCAAAACTTCATTAGAGACAGATACTTTCTCTTGGGTCACAACCCTTACTTGCGACTGTGATAGAGGGCACTCTCTCCTAATATGTCCCACCTGACCACATGTCAACAATCATGTCTTCGTAGATCTCTGTGAAGTGGGCAATTGGTGGACTAGACTCTGAACCTGCCTTGTTGGTTCCTTTGGCCCTGCTAGCATCATTAGAGCTCCAACTGCTTTCAATGATGGGGGAACCCTACAACTCAGTAGTGAAGGAATTCTATATTATGGATACATTGATCCGGAGGAGATTGGCCTCGAATAGATTGACCTCTTGCCTGAACCTGATCTGGGAGGAAAAAAAGTCTAAGGTCGACTAAGTTTCCCTCTGGAGGTTTGTAACTCCATCTCCCCTGGCTCTACCCTCTAAGCTCGATTCATTGTATCTCTATAATTGGAAGTTTCAATCATTGACGTCCTGGCCCTTACGTAGGGTTATAGTCCTCTAAAGGATTTATGGGCCTTCTATAGATATGTTAGGATAAGCTTGGGTGTATATCGTGATAACCTAGTGAACATCATATCATAGTTTGTAATCGATAGATTATACTACACTAGTCTCAAAAACTCCTAGTGCTTGATTTCTTGAGCAATCTAAGATATAAATCTATCGAGAAGTATCCTCTCGAAGTCTACCCACTCAAATGATCCATCTTTCAATACATTCCTCTCAAAACGTTACTAATGACTGGCATCCCCGTCCAATTGGAGTGTAGTCACCGTCACCCACTGATCTCTCGTGCACTACATGGCACTCAAAATCTCTCATGTCTTCCAAATCCACTTATTGACCTCAACCGAATTGAAAAAAAAACTCTCAAATATCGGTGGACGTAATTGTTGGAAATTCTACAACTACATCCCTAGATTTACCTATCTTTTGGACTGGAGAATTCTCTCATTCTTCAAAGGCATGACCTGTAGTAGTGGTCCCTGAGGTGAAATAGTATTTACCTCTTACAAAGAGGTCCAGCGATTCCTCATTTCTTGCAATTGTGGTAGGTTTTGTACAATTTCTCACTTCCGATTACTAGTCTTGTCTGTTCGGGGTGGCACGATTATGTTATCAACTTTATTGAAATCTGGTGACCTTATTGTTATCTGAATTGGTTTGTTTAGCATCTTTCTGAGCCACACATCCTTAATTGGTTGACATCGACCCGAACATTGCTCTCCTTTATATCCCGATTTGCCACATTCATAACATACCACAACTCTTTTTTCTGATTGATTTAGTAGTATATATTATTGTTTCTTATAAAATTATTCCATCCATTGAGTTGGTATATATATAATCTCGCTTTTCATGAATGATTATTTTTCCTATGAATTTGTTAATTTTGTAACTGTTTGTCTCTTATTAAATACTAATTGTCTTCCTTCACAGGTTGTGGTGGTTGTATTATTCATATTTTCTCTCTGGACTTGACATGAGATTCATCCATCTGTCCCATGAATGACATTAACTGTGTTATTAGATCAGTGGTTTGATCTAGAATCTGTTTCGTCTCTGTTGCGTTTCGACCTTTGCCTCGTCCACTTCTCTCGTTTGTGTTTATCCATAACAAGGCATTTATCAGAATAAGGCCAAAACCGTTCTTACGTACTATGAATTACTATCGTAGCTTGGAACTTAGAAATGGACTTCATTTTAATTACTAAAAGAATAAACTTATAATCCTATCTTAGGCTTACAAGGCTCTATAGACTTCTAGACACGGAAGAACTCGTAATTCCAATACGGAACTACTTATGAGTTCGGATACCGAATTCTTAGTGACACTGATGAGACTATCGTTGTTCTTTTCACCGAAGTTAATAATAATCTTACTTTTTCCTTACTTGTGAGGCAAGTAGGGGATCGAACCCAAGAGAAAGGAGGAATAGAGTTAAGCTAAGAAGATAAAATTCAAATTAACTAAAAGGAATTAAAACTGTTTTTCTTTGTATTTTTGAACTTATAAGAAGATGTAAAATTACTAAAAAATAAACTAAAGTAAATGAAATTAAAAGCAAGTAAACTTATGAAATTAAAACACCATTAGAGGTGGATCTACCTAGAACATGTTGATGAGCAATTTCTAGTTTCCAGCCTTTTTATAACTCAATCGTAAGAGCTTGGTGTTAACTCCTTAGATCGGAAAGTTTTGCCAATGAAAGGAAATAAGGGAATATAAACAAAGAAGAATTCTTTGAAAACTTCCTACTACCAATTATTTAGTTTAAGCATACTTTATCTTGATTTAATCTAAGCATAAAGTATCTATATTAAGAATAAAAGGTGCAAGAAACTTAAAGAGAACTCATAAGCATTTTAAATAAAAGAAAGGCATGAAATTAGAAATAACACAATAACTTGCTCTAGGCTTTTTCACTCTCCAATGAAGGGGAACTTAGCCTAATGTCATTGCAAGAGAGGGAAGATAAGAGATGAAATAACTTTTCTTCATTTCATGGAGAAACTTACAACTTCTTCTTCTTCTACTTCTTACAAGACTATTTAGCTAAAAGAAAATAACTAGAAAATGAAAATATAAAAAATAAGATAATAGGTTAAGAGCCTTAGATTAAAGGAGTCTTGGATAAGAGAATCAAGATGGGACCCTTTTTCTAGAGTTTGAGGCTCTATTTATAGAGAAAAATGTGTGTAGAAGAGTCTAAGAGTAGTCTCCACTTTTCTTTGCACAAAAAGACAAAAGAAGAGAATATGAATTAAGGATTAGGGCATTCCAAAGTGAGCCCAAATACTTTTGCCTTGAGATTTTAATTCCAAATTGTTGATTTTCTGCACAAGAAACATACGTAATTAGATTTATCTAGTAAATAAATTTATTTATATATATTTAAGCCTAATTAACATGCAACATGGTGTTTTGAGGCTTATCATGATTATTACCTTAATATGGAAAAATAGGTACAAAAATCAAGATATATATCTGAAAAATATGTGTATAATTGAGTGTTTGGAGACACTCATCACACCCCCAAACTTACCTTTTTCTACTTCCTAAAAAATAAAACTGTCATTTTCGCAGGCTCCTCGACTGCATTTAGCGAATGCAGCAAGCCCTTGAACAACTAGGTTACCCCTAATGGACGAGTTTGACTCGTGAGGGTTTGTAGAAAATATACTCACAAAATTTGAAAACAACTTTAAAGTAAAAATAGTCAAAATCAAAACTTATATTGAAAAGCACAAGTCTTTTTTTTTTTGTTATATTTTATCAATCAATGGAAGTACTGCTTGGTATAGAGTCCCAACCCTTATTTCTCTACAAAAAAACTTAGACTTAAATTGACCTTTAAGCGATAGTGGTTCTAACTCAGAATGAGTTTCAACCTTCTAACTACTCAAGAATAGCTGGAGTAACTTAGGGTTTAATTCTAAGCTTAGTATCCTGTCTGGGGTAGTGAGAAGTGTGGATATTCACTTTAATACCTCTAAGGGGCTTTATCTGTGATATTCCAGTATACTCACATTTTTACACTTGATGGCTTTCACCCTACTAAAACTAAACTTTTGGATCTTTGAATTTTGTTTTCTATCACTTCTTTACTCTTTTTTTAAGAAAAGTAGGCAGCCCTTTTCAAGGTACCCAGTCTAATTCAATGGTTGCTGTATAAGGTGTATACAACCCAATTATGTTTTTCTTCGAATCAGCCAACCAATTGAACAAGGAAGTCAAAGTTCATCAAATCCAGTTTTTCCTTCAACTCTAGGTAGAAAGAAGGTAACAAGCTCTCTTAATACAATCTAGATTCTTGGTAATCTTATTAGAAGTGACTATAAACCAAAATATAACTTTGCTCTAATTTTTGCCTAAGAGAAACTCAAATGGGGACTCCAGATCATAGCTTCCAATGAAAGATTGATTAAATATTTTTGACCAAGTGCTTAAAGATACAAGCTACGATTTTGAGTAAAATACAACAAAGTCACTAACTAATTTTTTTTTTTTTTGAAATAAAAGAAGAAAATAATAAGTGGAAATCCAACCTATATACCCCAAACTTAAACATTATATTGTCCTCAATATTTCAACATATACATGCAAAGGTAAAATTGAAATTGACAAAATGAAATGAAGTAGGTTAGATAGCACCTAAGAAAGACCTTACAGTCCTGTTGATATTTAACATAATGTCCCTTGAAACGTGTGGGTTGCCTCCTAGAAGCGCTAAGTTTAACGTCTTTAGCCAGATGAAAACAAAGTTAATTTTGATAGATGGGGTCATCGAGGAGAAAAACTTTCTAAAGCGGAACATACTCGAGAAAATGTTTGAGACGTTGGCCATTCACTTTGAAAGTGGATCCATCTTTATGATTAAGGACTTCAACAGCACCATGGGGGTAGACTGTTTGGATAATATATGGGCCAGTCCATCGAGACTTAAGTTTTCCTAGAAAAAGGTGGAGTCTGTTATCATACAACAAAACTCTTTGATTAGGAATGAAATTCCTCCTAAGAATGTGCCTATCGTGAAAGAATTTGATACGTTCTTTGTACCTTTTAGCATAATCATACGAGTCATTTCTAATCTCTTCTAACTCGTCTAGTCGTAACTTTCGCCTTTCACCGGCTTTATCAAAATCAAAGTTGAGGCGCTTGATCGCCTAATATGCACGATGCTTGAGTTCTACAGGGAGATGACAGGCCTTACCAAAAATTAACCGGTAAGGAGACATCCCTATGGGTGTCTTGAATGCAGTCCTATAGACCCAGAGTGAATTACTCAATCTCAAAGACCAATCTTTCCTTGAGGGATTGACTATTTTTCTAATATAGTCTTTATTTTCTTGTTAGAAATCTCCACTTGCCCACTTGTTTGTGGGTGGTAAGGTGTGGCAACCTTGTGCGTTATGAGGTATTTCTTCATCAACGTAGCAAAGATCTTGTTGTAAAAATACGAGCTACCATCATTTATGATAGCTCGCGGAGTACTGAATCTTGAAAAAATCGTCTCATTGATGAATTATATCACAACCTTGTGATCGTTAGTTCTACAGGCTACAACTTCGACCCATTTTGACATATAATCAACGGCAACTAGGATATATTGGTAACCCTGGGAGATGAGAAATGATCCCATGAAGTCTATACCCCACACGTCAAAAATTTCGATGATCAGGATAGGATTTTGAGGTATTTCATTTCTCTTCGAGATTTTTCCTAATCTCTGACATCTATCACAAGATTTGCTAAACTCGTAGTCATCACGAAAAATACTAGGCTAGAAAAAATCGCATTGTAAGATTTTCATAGCGGTCTTCTTACCACTGAAGTGCCCTCTGTAGGCATGATTATGGCCAAACTCTAGGATATTGACTTGCTCACAGGTTTGAATACAACGTCTAATGATTTGATCGGGACAATACTTAAATAAGTATGGCTCATCCCAGAAATACCATTTTATTTTTGACAGAAGATGGAGTTTCTCTTGACTAGTCATTTTGACTGGGAATTGACCTGTAACTAGGTAGTTGACAATGTCCGCATACCATGGAACGTTGGCTTGAGAGATTTCCATAAGTTGCTCATTGAGAAAGGATTCAGAGATGGGTAAGGACTCCTCGGATGGCTTGTTAACTATCCTAGACAAGTGATCAGCTACGACATTTTCTACCCCCTTTTTATCTCGAATCTCGAGATCAAACTCTTGTGGCAGTAGAATCCAACGGATTAACCTTACTTTAGCATATTTCTTTGATAGAAGGTACTTTAATGCTGCGTGGTCTGTGTAGATCACAACTTTAGATCTTATGAGATAGGGGCGAAATTTTTCAACGGCATAGACCACTGCTAGCATTTCCTTCTCTGTTGTAGAGTAGTTAAGCTGAGTATCGTTAAGGGTTTTACTAGCATATTGGATAACATGAGGTTGTTTTTCGATTCGCTGACCCAAAATAGCACCTATTGCATAATCCGAAGCGTCGCACATAACTTCGAACGGAATGCTCCAGTTTGGAGGTTGAATAATAGGTGCTGAGGTTAACTCGAATTTGAACTTGTTGAACGCAGAGAGACATGACTCTGAAAAGTCGAAAGAAACATCCTTTCCCAATAGCTCACATAAAGGCTTCGAGATTTTTCCGAAATTTTTAATGAATCTACGATAGAAACCTGCATGGCCTAGGAATGACCTAATTTCTTTGATCGTTCTAGGAGGTGGTAATTTTTCGATTAGACCTACCTTCGCCTTATCTACCTCAATCCCCTTAGCAGAAACAATGTGCCCTAACACAATCCCCTATTGAGGACTAGATTGACCTCTTTGCAACGTACAAGGACCAAAGTCAAGTGATGGAGACATTCCTCAAAATTTGGTCCGAAAACTGAAAAATCGTCTATGAACACTTCGAGATATCTTTCTAGCATGTCGGAGAATATACTCATCATACATCGTTGAAAAGTAGCGGGTGCATTGCACAATCCAAAAGGCATGCGACGATACGTAAAAGTTTCAAAGAACAGGTGAAAGTTATTTTCTCTTGATTGATTGGAGCAACAGGTATCTGGTTGTACCCGGAATAACCATCTAAGAAGCAATAGTAAGAATGTCCTGTTAGACGCTCTAACATTTGATCAATTTCGGTAAGGGGAAATGATCCTTAGGAGTCATCGAGTTGAGTTTCCTATAATCGATACACACTCTCCATCCATTTTGGACTCGAGTGGGGATTAATTTGTTGTCTTGGTTCACTACCACAGTGATACCAGATTTCTTAGGAATACTTGTATATGACTCACCCAATGACGGTCAGAGATAGGATAGATAATACCCGCATCTAGCAATTTCATCACTTCCATCCGAACTACGTCTTTCATGATAGGATTTAGCTGTCTCTAAGGTTCTAAGGAAGGCTAAGCAAAATTCTCTAAGCGAATATGGTGCATCACCACAGATGGACTAATTATCTTGATGTCAGCTATGCTCCAACCAATAGCTTCTTGATGTTCTCTTAATATTCCTAACAACTGTCCCTCTTGAACTTTATTGAGGTGAGAGGAAATGATCACGGGCAAGGTTTCATTCTTGCCAAGAAATACATATCTTAAGGTCTCTGGAAGCGACTTGAGTTCTAATTTTGGAGGCTTGACATGAGAAGGAACAAGATTGGATATGCACACAGGAAGACTTTCAACTTTTGCGTACCACCTCACAGAATCTAAGAGTGGAACGGATTCAAGCAAAGTATTGACTTCGTTTATAGACTCTTCTACATCCAAGTCAAGGCCAAAGTGAGCCAAACATTTCCTTAGGGGATCAGAGTGCCCTAACTCTTGATACGTTTTATTGACTAGCGTATCTATCATGTTCACTTCCTCCATACCATCATCTACATCAATTCCTTGGAAATTATGAAAGACGTTCAGTTTCATTTTCATATCCCCAAATGCTAAAGTCATAATCCCATTTCTACAACGAATGACTGTGTCAGACGTGACTAAAAATAGACGTCCTAAGATGATAGGAATATGACTGTTCGAATTAATGACTGGCTCTGTGTCTAAGACAACAAAGTCAACAGGAAAATAGAAATCTTTGACTTTAACTATCACGTCCTCAACTATATCCTTTTAAATTTTTATGAACCTATCGGCTAGACTCAACATGATATCGGTGGGTTTCAAAACCCCCAAAACTAATTGTTTATAAACTGAATATGGTAAAAGGTTCACACTAGCCCCTAAGTCTAAGAGACATTTTTCGATCACTTGATTTCCAATATTAATGGAAATTGTCGGACATCAAGGATCCTTAAATTTTGGTGCAATCGTTTGTTAGATGAGCGACGAAGCTTGGGCTGCCATGATGGCTTTCCGAGGAAACGGTGTTTTCCTTTTAGTTGTGGTTAAATCCTATAGGAATTTCACATAAGAAGGTATCTGCTTAATGGCATCTAGGAAAGGGATATTGATATGCACAGTTTGGAAGACTTTTAACATACCCTCAAATTGCTTACCTTTTTTAGAATCTCTAAGGCGATGGGGAAATGGAGCTTTTGAAATTGGTAAAATGATGGGAGGATTCTCCAAATCTTTCTCCTTCTCTTTTGGAGACTCTATGACTTTTTTTGAACTTTGTCCTTCTCTAGGAATTTTTCTCCCTTGTCAATAGGTTGGACCTTATTGTCCACCTTCTTTCCCGAACGCAAGGTGTGGATAGCCTAGACTGAGTCTTGTGGAGCTCCAGAATGGCTTCCTACTTTGTATTGACCTTTTGATCTGTTTGGAATCAAAGGTTGACCTTTAGGGTTAGGGATAGTTTGACTAGGAAATTCACCTTTCTCTCTCCCACTCAAGGAGAGAGCTAACTGCCCCAACTGAACTTCCATTTTAGCTATGGATTGCGCAGTGACCTGGTTGATTTGAGTTTGATTTTGATGGGTTTGCTGTTGAGTTTGGATGAACTGTTGTTGCTGCCTCATTAACTCGACAATCATAGATTCTAAGGATGACTGTTATTGGGCAGGTTGTTGGTAATTGGTCATGGGATCTGGGATGATGGTTCTGCAATCTGTAAATTGTTAGGGTTGATAAGTGACTTGAGGAACAATGGCTTGGTTTGTGGACGAACCAGATTGCCTAGGAAAACTCTTATTGTAACTTGACGGACCACTAGGTTGAATAGGTTCGTTCTGTCTGTACGAGAAATTAGGATGAAACCTATTATCTGGGTGATATGTTTGGCTAAAAGAGTTCGGAGTTGGCTTCCTAAAAGCACTATAACCATTAATCGCATTTGCTTGTTCAGCTTTGATTTGAGGCAAGGTAGGACAACACTCGACTAAATGGTCGTTGCCGTCGCATATAACGCACAAAGAACTCGGTTCAACAGTCACTTGCAAAATTGTACGAAGGTCTAGGTGAGGTATTGATGCTGAGATGGTAAAGGCATCTAACTTCTTCGTGAGATTGTTCATCCCACTCACTATACTAGACATAACATTTTTTAGATCAAGGTCTGCCTTCATCTCATACATGCCTATCTTCCTAACCGGATCATCTCTATCAAACTCTTCTTGGTGAGTGCTCCAATTTTGAGCACTCTCGGCTAACTCTACGAGGAAATCGTACACGTGATTGGGAGTCTGGTTCATGAATTAACCCTTATGCATTGACTCGACTAAGGTACGTTGATTCATTGTTAATCCTCTATAAAAACTTTGCACCAACTGTGCTTTGTCAATGCCATGGTTTGGGCACTTGACCAATAAATCATTGAATCTTTCCCACGTTTGGAAAAATTCATCATTAGGACAGGCTCTAAAATTTCTATTAGAGTCCTTCATTTTCTCAGTTTTGGCCACGGGGTAGAATTTGGCCATAAATTTCTTGGATAGAACATCCCAGGTAGATATGGAATTGGGTGTTAGGGAGTTCAACCACGCAGCTGCGTGGTCTTCCAGGGATAATGGGAATAGAATAACCTTGATACTCTCCTCATCTAGATTTTGATTTCTAAAAGTTTGACATATAGTTAAGAATCGATTAAGGTGAGTGTAAGGTTGTTCACGCTCTAAACCGTGGAATTTATGGAGCATATTGATGGTGACAGCCCTAATTTCAAACTGAGGTGCATTGTTCAATAGTAAAACAAATGCATATAGGAGGAGATGCGAAAGCTGGAGCGAAGAGCTCATTGAGAGTTCACTCTCGATTATCCATCATAACTACTGATGGTGTCTCGCGTATCCTACTAATGGTACGTTCGATCTGAGGATCAAATAGTTCTAACACGATATTTTGTGAACGTCTACCAAGCATGCAAATCACACAGTCGATCAAACAATAATGAAAAGAAAAAAACTGGACCTAGATAGGTTGCCTAAAGCTAGACAGCTCCTAACTGGGTAGAAATAGCACAACTAGCCTTCAACTCAGTTCTATGAAGTCAAGTTTGAATCATTCGGATCTCTAGATCGGAGGTGGCGCACAATGTATAAGCAAGGGAACTCTTAAGTCACCTTCTTTTCTTGAATAGACTGAGTCTATCCCCTCAAAGGGCAAGATCTTACTAGATACAATAGATGACCAAGAAGCGGAATTTCTCCTATTGAGCTCGTGGGCCCTATAGTCAAGTCTAATTGATTTTAATTAATTTGATTGGATGACTAGTAAGTTGATTATTCTAATTAGAGTAAGGAATTGGTAATGACTTCCAATCCTTATCTAATCATGCCATCCCTAGGAGAGGGGTCCTTTTTACTACTTAATTAACTATTCCAAATGTGTGCAAATTAGAAAAATAACATATAAAGGCAAAGAGTAACCCACTAGCAAAGAGAGGCGTGGGTGTTTCGAGATTTTTCCCGTGCTAAACGGGGTGAAAATGGTTTGATTCGACTTAGGCCACCAACTCCAATTTTGTTGTGCGAACCTAAGGAGCCGTGACGGTATTGTTCACATGTCGTCCTTCCTTAGTCTATTACAATCCAAGCTTTCTTGGATAATTAAAAAAATTACAAAGAATCTTATACAAGTGTTTTTAAAACAGAAAAATAAACCTAACCAAAGATTCAAGGAAATTAAAAGAAAAGAAGAAAAAAAATGTTCACCTACAAGAAGCAAAACAAAAATGTTAATAGAAATAAAAGTAAACGGACTCAAAAATAGAATTTGACTTACCACAATCATGTTGACTAAGTCACATTTTATAAAAAATTTTCGTTCTACCCAAAATCGATATACTATAATAGATAATCGGAGATCGGAGTAGAAAGTTACAGTCAGTTTAAGTTCTGCTGTCTATGGTGAAAAAGAAAACGGGAATGACTTTTTTTTTTCAATGTTTTTTTTCTTCTTCCTTTTTCTCTCTTAAAATCTCAAGAACACTTGAACTTATAGAAAGAAATCAAAAGAAAAAAAATAAAATAAATTAAAAAAGAAAGAAATGAATTTCAAATCAAAACTTACCACTAATACCTTTACCTTTCCCTGACAGCAGCGTCAAAATTCTGATGAGACTATTGTTGTTATTCTCAACAGAATTAATAATAATCTTACTTTTTCCTTACTTGTGGGGCAAGTAAGGGATCGAACCCAAGAGAAAGGAGGAATAGAGTTAAGCTACGAAGATAAAATTCAAATTAACTAAAATGAATTAAAACTGTTTTTCTTCGTATTTTTGAATTTATAAGAAGATGTAAAATTGCTAGGAAATAAATTAAAGTAAATGAAATTAAAAGCAAGTAAACTTATGAAACTAAAACACCATTGGAGGTGGATCTACCTAGAACATGTTGTTGAGCAATTTCTAGTTTCTAGCCTTTTTATAACTCAATCGTAAGGGCTTGGTGTTAGCTCCTTAGATCGGAAAGTTTTACAAATGAAATGAAATAAAGGAACATAAACAAAGAAGAATTCTTTGAAAACTTCCTACTACCAATTATCTTGTTTAAGCATACTCTATCTTGATCTAATCTAAGCATAAAGTATCTATATTAAGAATAAAATGTGCAAGAAACTTAAAGAGAACTCATAAGCATTTTAAATGAAAGAAATGCATGAAATTAGAAATAACACAATAACTTGCTTTAGGCTTTTCCACTCTCCAATGGAGGGGAACTTAGCCTAATGTCATTGCAAGAGAAGGAAAATAAGAGATGAAATAACTTTTCTTCATTTCATGGAGAAACTTACAACTTCTTCTTCTTCTACTTCTTACAAAACTATTTAGCCAAAAGAAAATAACTAAAAAATGAAAATACAAAAAATAAGAGAATAGGCTAAGAGCCTTAAATTAAAGGAGTCTTTGATAAGAGAACCAAGATGGGACCCTTTCTCTAGAGTTTGAGGCTCTATTTATTGAGAAAAATGTGTGTAGAAGAGTCTAAAAGTAGCCTCCACTTTTCTTTGCACAAAAAGACAAAAGAAGAGAATATGAGTAAAGGATTAGGGCATTCCAAAGGATTAGAACATTCCAAAGTGGGCCAAAATGCTTTTGCCTTGAGATTTTGATTCTAAATTGTTGATTTTCTGCACAAGAAACACACGTAGTTAGATTTATCTAGTAAATAAATTTATTTATATATATTTAAGCCTAATTAACATGAAACATGATGTTTTGAGGCTTATCATGATTATTACCTTAATATGGAAAAATAGGTACAAAAATCAAGATAAATATCCAAAAAATGTGTATATAATTGAGTGTTAGGAGATACTCATCAGCCACTCTATGATTGTCGCTCTGATATCCGTGGTACTAACCAATTCTCCAAAACATAACAGATTTGTATCTCATACGAATCTAATGCTATGCTCTGATACAATCTATGGCGCCCCGCCAAACACTAACACAAAGCCCCTTGTTAGATCTCGAGGCACAAGGTGGCACCTCGAAATTTCGGCATGGTTCCCTTTGTTTATGTTAGCATTCCAAGGTGTTCAACCTACACCTGATAAACGACATACAATCCTTCATATATATATATATAATATATATATATATATATATATATATAATATATATATATATATATATATATATATATATATATATATATAAAACTCGTAATACTCCTAGATGAATTTGACATCATTAGGGGTATAACCCCAATACTCACTAAGTGACGGACTCTGGCTGTCTATCTGACCCACCAGATGATTTTCACTCATGTTCTACACCTGCCTCGCTAAGTTTCGGATCTGAAACAAAAAAAATGGAGAAGGAAAGGGTGAGTAACAATGGTTATCCAATAAGAAAGAAAACAATTTTTGCCAATAACCTTTCCTAACATGAACGAATAAACATACTAAATCATTTTAAAATATGCAAAGTTTTACAGAAAAAACTACAATTAATTGGTACATATAGCTAGGGATAAGCGACTAAACATTTTAAAACTCACATTACATCGACCAGCAGTACTCACTATAACATTCTTTTTTTATATAAATCTAATTGATCAAATGGAAACATTAAACATTCAGTTCATTTTATATATCAAAATAAGACAACAGATACATAATATACAATAGTGGAGTAGTGGAATTAGAGAGTTGGGATTCACGACTGGATCGCTCTCAGTCGGGACATGGTGTTTCATGATAAAGATTAGTTCTTAATTTTGTGGCTGGTCGCTGTTTACCACATTTGCAAAACCATTTATCCGGCTCAAGTTGGCCGTTTGACGTGACTATAAGCAATGGGTCTCTTTTCGATGTATCAGAACGTTCGACTACTACAGATTGTTAGTAATCACTGACTAATCATCTTCGTCTATACCTATTAGGCGTGCATGCAATTCCCAAATATACAAATCATTCGTATACGACTACCTTTACATTACAGTTCACTGGTAAAGATAGAGAGGAATAAATCGGATTCTACTTATGCCTCCACTCCCATACGTGTCCCATACCATATATGAGCTTGGTGGTCCCTACCGTACATCCCAGGATAGTACACCACTTCGGATGATATGTCGCACTATATCCCTTCAGGCATTCACAGACTCTTTAACAGCTCATAAAATAGCTATATATATATATATATATTATTTTCATTTGAAAATAAAAGAGAAATTAACAATACAAGGTTGAGAATAGATATCTAGTTTCCTACCATGCAACTATGGCCATCCGGCCTAAAATAAATAACAAAACGGAAAAGTTAACAGCGCCTCGTGCTAACAAAAAGTAAATATACATGCAACCAGTAACATTATCCCTGGATATCCGTTCACCAACTTACATACAACACAACAATGTAAAATGCAAACATCACCCCTCGGGTGTGACTCTAACATTTTACGATTTCATACCCTTTTTCTCTTTTTCCGATTTTTACAGTTTTCAATCTCTCAAACAAAATATCCACTTTCTGATATTCATCAACTCAATATGAGTTCATTGAATATTAAATATTTTTTTTCAATTATAAAATTTATTTTTATCATTTAAATTGAAAATTTACAAAATTTATATCAAAATAGGGTCTGAACAGTGCACATGACCCAACTGGTGAAAATAACCTGGTGAAATATCCTACCCACGTATAATTTGTTATAAAATACAATTAAACATATCAAATATCTAAGTTCTGGTGTGAATTTGAAATAATCAATTGAATTCTATATTTTTGGAAACACATCACAAATTTTTAATATAATCCTAAATGTAATTTTCACAATCTATGATTAGTAATAGAAATTGAGAGTTCCTTACAATCTCTATGCGAAAGAATTGAAACACGTACACAGAAATCGAGGTGATTGACACAGAAATCAAGATAATTCAAACTTCGAGACGACTGATTTTTGAGTTTGACCAGGTGATTTCGAAGATTTCGACGCTGTCGTATTTTTACCCTTCTACGGCGGAGGACGGTTTGATCCTTAAACCGATGAAATTCGAGGTCAAAGTTTTGAAATTCCTGTATATAAATATGACAGATTTTTTACGATACGGGGTGAAAAAGAAAGTGAAACAAAAAGTTCTTGGTGGGTTTCTTAGATGTCGAGGCTGCAGATCTTTTTCCCTTCTGTGTCAGTCGTCGACGACCAGCCGTTTGTCGTGAATCTGAGGTGGAAGATCAGCAAAAAAATAAAATTTTCATTTCATATGTCGTGGCTATTTGGACGAGTTGGGGAAGATGATTAGGAAAAAAAATTAAAAAAAATTTATTTATATAAATTTTGGGACGAAATCAGTATTTTGCTTATTGTTTCGATCGACTATAACTTGACTATCCAGACTCCAAAAGTGACAAATGAATACTCTATTTTATCTAATTTTTCGTTTTAGATTTAATGGTTTGGTCAATTTCAACAAATTTTATCTATAACAAAAATTTACATTTTTGTCCTGAAGCAACCCCTAAAATTGACGTCATTTTCATTTTTAACGATAATTTGACTTTTTATGTTCTAAAAATGATAAATAAATAGTCAATATTCAATAATTTTTCATTAACAACTCAATGGTGTAATCAAATCTTAATAATTCTTAATTTAGCAAAAAGTCATTATTTTAGCCTGGTCCGACTAGGTAATCGAGGATTTTGCAACTTTTATTTTTAAACTCGCATTTGAGCTTGTTTATAGACTAACATATGTTTTTCGATCATTTTGAATCCAATGGTGAGGTCAGATTTCCTTAAAATTGATCAGAAATCTCCTAAAATTTTATCCCTAAGTCCTACTTTCAAGATTTTCTCAAAATTCCACTATTTATTTTCCTCGAGATACAAATTTAAAACTCAGGGTTTTACAGAAAATATTCTATCTTTTTCAGATTAAGATCTCTCAAAAGAAGGGTTGAGCCATACGAAGCCTTGGTCTTAGTTGATAATGGAAACGCACTGACTGTTTGTCCTCTAAAGACAACAACTTGTCTTGGGTTCAAAATAGAATACTACAAACCAACCAATCATGCTGTTAGGGCCTATGACAATACTAAAAGGGATATACTGGAAATCTTGCATCTTGGACTATCCATGGCCATTGCAGATTTTTCTGTGGAATTTCAAGTCTTGGACATCCAGTTATTTTTCAATCTACTATTGGAGAGACCATGGTTATACCAAATCAAGACCATACCTTCCAGATTGCATTAGAAAGTTAAATTTACTAAGGATGGATTGATAATTTCCCTTCATGGGGATGCTAAATCGTAGGGGTTATGAATGACACTGAAACTGAAAATAAGCCATTGCTCGAAATTCAACGGAACATCAAGGGGTACAACTTAGTGGGTTTGAATTTGAAAAGATCTTCTCAATTCAATGGAACAAATCTACAAAAGAGTTCTTTCCCATAAAAAATAATTCCAATTGTTGCAAGGCAAATATGTTCAAGAATATGAGATTCTTCTCAGACATAGGCTTAGGTCGCAGATAATAGGGGATTAAAATCGTACCAATTATTCAAGAAGTGTTTGGTACATTTGGACTAGGGTACAAACCCACTAAGAAAGACTGGGTCCGATAGTGGAAAGCAAAGCAAGATAAGGCAAATGCAAGAAGACAATGGCACATTTTAGATCTATTCAATATGAAACCCTATCATAAGACTCTCAACGGGTATTTCGTGAAAGCATGGGAAGACTTCCCTTTCTTGTATTTTTTAGGGTCATTTATTGATCATATCACAGGTATTCGACTACTAGGATTTGAGATTTTCTTTGGCATGAATTGTCCGAAAAAGGAAGAAAACAAAGACTTTGAAAAAGAAAAGGTTGACAATTGGCAAGCTATTGTAGATTCTCTCAACATTGCTCAGATGTTTATTGACAATAGTAGTGTATTAGTTATGTCAGTCAAATGTGGTAGTCCAAACCCGCAACCTGTAATAAGCCCATCGTCGGGCCTCTCTTTAATTACGATGTCATGAGTCCTTTACTTTATGTTGAGTCTAATCCTATTAGTTCTGTTGAGTCTGTTAAGTCTGTAATGAGTTCTGTCTCCCCATCTACTTTTTATAAAATAAAAGAAGTTTCTGATTACCCCGAGCGCTATGATAATTTAACTAATAATCTAATTTTGGATGGAGAATCTTCTAATGAAGAACCTCCCCCTTAACTAATCAAGTTACTTGAACAAGAAAATGAACATCGGACTCAACCTCTAATAGAGAAAATAGAGGTTATCAACCTCAGAATAAAAGAAAATCTACAAGAGATTCAAATTGGTTATACTTTATCCTTCGAAGAACATAACGAGATAAAAAATTTAATCAAAAAATTCAAAGCTGTATTTGCATGGTCATATGAAGATATGCCTGGGGTAAGTACAAATATCGTTCAACATCGAATTCCTCTCCACCCAAATGCTCGTTCGATCAAATAGAAATTTTGACTCATGAAAACATAAATGACACTCAAAATCAAAGAAGATGTTACAAAGCAAATTAATGCCAAAATTTTGGAAGTAATAGAGTACCCTGAGTGGATTGCTAATGTAGTCTTATTTCCTAAATAGGATGGAAAGGTCAGAATGTGCGTGAATTTTAGGGACCTAAACAATGCAAGCCCAAAACATTGTTTCCCTCTACCACATATAGATGTTCTAGTAGATAACACAATATGACACGCTTTGTTATCTTTTATGGATGTATTTTAGGATACAACCAGATAAACATAAACCCTCAAGATATGTAGAAAACATCGTTCATTACATAATAGGGAACATTCTACTACAAGGTGTAAACACCCAATTTTTGCACTCACCTGATTAATCAACTCGTCAACCCGATTGCAACGGTTCCCAATGATGGATGAATATTTCAATATTTTTATTTGTTACTAGATATATTTCAGAAATTCAGATGAGGTATCTCAAGCAAACAAAACTTTAGAAATCACGCTACGCTAGAAAAATATGACCTCAAAACGTTGAACTCATCATTCTTCAGACAAAAAGAAGCTTTACGATAAAAATCACTAAAAACTGATAAAACTATCAAAATACCCCCTAACATCAAAACATTCTTAGAGCCCCCCTTATGCTTCGAAAAATCCTTTTGAACACATAAAATAACAAAGTGAAACAAAATAAATCAGTTCGTCAATTTTTACCAAATTCGATAAAATTATGAAAATACCCCTCATAGGATTCACAATCGTTTCATGCAAAAAATTTGTAAATGACACAAACCCATAATCCCATTGAATTCCTTACAAAAAATCGATTCCAAAACATCCCAGACCATCGAAAAATAACTTGAAACACAAAAGTTATCTTTAGGGGCAAAAGGATAATTTTCTAATTTTAAAAATTTTAAATTTCAAAATTAATAAATAAAACATTAATTAACATAAGTTGAAACCTTAATAAAATTAAATTAAAAATCTAAACTAAGAAAATTAATCAATCAAGCCCTCAGGCAAAATTTTTGATGGTTGCCCACTTATTTAAGTGGAGCCCCTTTATATTTATCAAAAGACCCTTCCATCTGGGGGTCCAAATAATTAAAGATATAATTAAGGGGTTCTCTATAAAACTTAAAATATATTCTTTCATTGTACGTAAGATTAAAAAATCTAATTTAAAAGAAACCTAGTCAATCAAATAAGACTTAAGTCAAAACCCTAATTAAACAACCTTATATTATCTAAAAGGAGACCTAGTCAAATTCCAATTCTTCCAAAAAATCTATAAATAGGAGCTTCCACAATCCAATCTCGTAAGCCAAAATAAACTATAGAAAAAGTAGGTCAAAAAGTCTTTTTAGCCTTCTCCAAATCTTAATTTTGAAGCCTTAACTCCCCAACTATCATCCAAACCCCAGCTTTTACTCATAAAACACCCACAAACCATTCAAAAACATCCATAAACCTTTCAAAAAAATATAGAAAACACTCAGATCTAGATATCTCAACTTGGAGATTAGAAGCAGATCCTGTGATGAAAAGAAAGCAAGGAATTTCATACGAGGAGTCTCTCCTCCAGCTCTGAGGGAACAAATCGTTGCGATCATCTAGGTATACCTTTTATTTTTTATTTTATTTTATTTATTTTTTTAGGTCTTTTAGTAATGTAATCTTTTTTGAAAAATAATAGAGACCGGTGTTTACCGGGTGAAGTTGGTACCTAACACTTTCCAACCCCATAACATGATCCCTAGACCATAATTTTTTTTATTCGTAAATTAGTTTTTTTTATCTATTTAGAGGCAATGCTTGGTTCCTAGACCGTAATAACTAGGTGGCGACTCCTAAACCTTAAAAATTAAAAGCGAATCCGCACACCCCGCGGATCAAGGACGCTTTCAGTGGCGACTCCACTAGGGATTATTGAGGATCAAACTTGAAAAGCCCCAATTATGGGAACATTGATAAATGACCTAGTTTTTTTTTAGTTTATTTTTTTAATTGCTTGTTTATCGGTTTATTTTTGTTTTTATTATTCTTGTTGGTTCAATTATTGAGCATTTGTTTAGACTTTGAATATTTGGTTTTGGCATGTTATTTTATATGGTTCAATTGAGGGTTACTTAGGGTGACCCTAAACAATGCAAGATTTCAAAATGTTAGTTTCATTGAGGATGGAATGATGTTGAATTGATTTTAGAAGTTTGGATATTCTTTTTGTTGGATGTGTTTTTTTGAGGTCCCAAGCAAAACGTTGGAGACTCCAACATAATCTAACATTTTTCAAAAGAAAATAAGAAGGAAAAATAGAATAAATTGTTGGGCATGCAACTGATGAGATACGGGGTGATGTTAGGTTTTTTTTTTTAAAAATCAAACGAAAAAAAAATATTTTTTTTAGGCGTGCTGTTGGCAACAACAACCAATTGTGATGTTAGGTTTGTTTTTTTCTTAAAAAACATTGCAAAAAAAAAAAAAATCAAGAAAAAATTAAAAAAAAAAAGTTTCTTTTTAGGCGTGTTGTTGTCAACAACAACAAATACATTGGTTTTAAGGCGGTGTGTCGTTAGTAAAAGGCTCTTTTTAATTCTCAAACCCTTATTATCCAACCTCTTCTATCGATTCCAACAAAAACTTGGGAAGTTTCGATCGATTTGGAACCCCCAAAACTCAAAGAGAATTTTTTATTCCTTCTGATGTAAAGGTATAGAGTTCGGAATCGTTGGCTCCATCTAAAGCTTACTCAATCTTGAACGTCTTAATGAAAATCGATTTTTTCCTTCGTCTGTCGAAGAAAGTTTCAAAGTTTTTTTTAAATCATAAGAAAACTCACAAATTTGAAGCGAGCTGGTGTGATCTTGTCTGAAGAGAGGAAGAGAAAGAGATTTCTCTGTAAATTTGGAAAATCTAGGGTCTCGAATATCTACATTTTTGCAATTTTATCAATCAAATGGCAATGCCATTAACGAGCCTTCAACACAGAGATGGCTGTGCTTTAATGGTGGTACCTGTAAATCCAGTCGATCCTTCTTCATCTTCTTCAAAAGTTTGTTTGAAGAATTCTGCCTTGAAATTCCCAATTCTTATCTTTTTGTTCTTTCACTAAGCCAGCCGATCCGAGTTGGATGGGCTGCACTGAGCGGCTATGGTGTTTGCGACCGACATCAAAGGTGACGTCGGTTCTTTGTTTGAGCGTTACTATTTCCTTCAATCAATCTACAAGCTCCATTGCAATGCTAAGGATGAGGTCATCTTTCAAGCTCTTGACATATGTGTGAAGAACATAGCACGCACATACTCCCTTGAGCACAAGGGGGAAAGCCATCTTTTTTATCAACTTTTTGATTTGTTGAATTCAAATTTGCAAAATGACGAAAGCTTTAGGAGAGAGTTAGCTTCTTGTAGAAGGGCCCACAAAACGTCCGATGGAATACCTCCTCTTGCGACCTTTCGTTTGTAGGATTTCTTTTATTGACAATCTACTTCTAAAAAAAAAGGAGGTTTTGAGTTATATGTTGCTGGCGGCAACATGTATAAAAGAACAAAAAGTTTTGAGTTGTATGGTGGCAGCAACATATTAAAAAAAAATGTGAGCTTTGTGTGTGCTGCCAGCTATTTTTAAAAAAATGTGTAGTGATGGTAGCAAATACAATAAAAGAGAAGTATATTATGAAGTTTTTTCTTTTTTTTTGCAAATCATGGTTGGTCCCACCTTCTCCTTTTTGGCATTTTCATCACAAAACTTACTACTTTATGAAGTTTGCCACTCAAAGGAAAAAATGAAAAAAAAAAAAAAAAACTGCGTGCTATCAATGTCCTAACAAAATTTTGTTTTATAAAATTTTTTATTTTACAAATCATGAATGGGCTAGTCTTACTAGTTTAGTAGGGTCTCTTCCTTACTAAGAGCCGTTGACCTTGCCGCGTGGCACCCAAAAAGGAGATCCAATGTTGCGTGCTTATGGCGGATGAAATTCTACGAGCTTTAAAAAAAGAATTTCAAGAAAATTTAAAAAAAAATTAATTTTGATTTTGAATTTTGATTTCAAATATGATTTCGTAGCCGTTTATTTTCAAAACATTGGATCAAAGTAAAAAAAAAATGTGAATTTCACTTTTGGATTACTGATGAGGTGACCACGTTGGCTTAGTGACCATTAGTAAAATTCGAAACCTTATGAGTTATTCAAGTTAACCCATGTTCTCAAAAGATTTACCATGCATGTATTTCAAAAAAAAAAAAGTCATCACTCTTTATCTCTACAATTATCATTCTATCCTTAATTCAATATTTGTTGGAATCTCGATTTATTTTGGGTCACCTGAAAGCATCCTTGATTGGACCATAGATTATTACAAAATAATAATCCTTCCATTTTTTGAAAAAAAAAGAATTTTTTGGTGTTTGTTTCAATGTGATCTGATTGATTATTCCATGTTATATTCATTGATTGACTATCTAAAATGCCATGATCTTAAATGACATACACATGAGATGGGCATGCTTTGATCTCAAACTAAATGATATGGATATTTTTATATTTCTTGATCAATATTTATTCGTTATCCATGGTTTGATGGTTTGATCTGACCCACGGGCCCATTTATCTAAAAAATACCCCGGGCACACCCTACCCTATTTTGCACACACCACTGGCACGTTTATTTTGTTGCATTGCACGCTTGCATGTCCCTTATAGCTAACGTGACATTAGTGTGTGGCCCGGTTTCCTCGGAGATGTGACATCATTCATGAAAGCTACAACTTCAGTCACGTACCTTAGGGTATATAAAACTGAGGCATTAGTACCATTTGATTAGGTGACACTGAAAGGTATATCGAAACACCCATACTGGAGTGACCTGAGCCTTTGTCCTATTGTAAGGTGCAAAGTCACATGTCTCGATCGCCAACCCTAAACTTGTACCTATATAGTATATCAAAGTTAATCAAAGTTCACCAAATACACTTCTTGGTTAAAATCAGTGCCTAAGCAAGATCCTGCCCTGATGTACTACAGTACAAGGGGGATAGACTACGTCTATTCTAGATGAGAGGTGATTTAAAAGTGCCCTTGCTCAGTATTGTGCACCATCTCTCAATTGGGGATTAAACTGACTGCTTTTGACTTCAGAGATTTGGATTAGAGTTTTAGATTATCACCTATATGATATATCAAACCAAGTCACCACGTACTGTCTGATTGAGTACGCTCGAGAGGTATATAGGTACACTTGGGTAAGGGTGGCTAGATAAAGTGCATTACACATAGTAAACCTAGAGTCTAGAAATCTCTCTATAGGTCACGACTCGAGCTTATCGTGGGTGTCCCCAGTTTGTTTTTCGAAAATGGACACTGCAAATTGTTGAGATCAGGAAGTTACAATTTCGTTCTCAAGATAACCAAACTTTTTGTTTAACTTGATTCAAAGCTATTATATCAATGGGTGTACCAACCTAATAAAGAATCCATTTTAAATGTGGTAATGATCTATAATGAGCCAGTCCATCTCGATCCAACAATCACGATGGGCTGGATCATTCAAATTAAAGTGGTATTTAAACCTTTTTCTAATTCGGGTCCCAACCCATTTTGAAAAAAGAAAAATGATTTTCAAAAAGAAAAGAAAAGAAAAGGAAGGAAAAATAATTTACGAAAGATCTGTTTTTTGCATGGACTTTGAAAAATTATTAAAATATGTTGATGACTTGCAAAAAATCAGATTTGTAAAAGTTTTTAGTCAATGAAAACATTATTTGTCAATAATTTTTAAGATTGCATAAAATTATTTTTCTTTTGAAATAATAATTGCATAATTGAATTGTTTAATGGATTGATGCACAGAATTCAATAAAATCTCAGGATTCATTAAAATGTTACCAAGGGGGTAACCCTATTATTGATTAAATTCACTTTCAATGAGGTTTAAGTGTTATCATTGTACCTAAGCTCAATCGTCCATCGTCTAGCTAGGGTTGTAAGTCCAGTCAGTTAGAACAAATGTCAATACCAAGTCAATCGTTAGAAATGACCCCAAAATTTCTTAAAATTATATAGTTGTTCTTTAAAGATCACAATGCCTTAGTCCTGTCGGTTATAAGTAATGTCTCAGTCATCAGTCCTAATCAAGCCCGTTGTGGGTAGTTGTCTTGAATTTTCATGAGTTATTTGGGTTAACTCAAGTCTTTTTATATTCAGCAAGCTCATGTTTTCTTCAGATCGAGTCTACTCATTTCTTGTTGAGTTGAGTTAGTTTGTCGAGTCTATAGAGGTATTTGTCACCCCATCTAAATTTGATTGGATAAAGGAAATTTCTGAATACCTTGAGCGCATTAATGGATGAACTAATAATTTAACGTCAAGGATAAATTTATTTTCTAAACAAGAAGATAATGGTCTGGCTCAACCTTTAATCGAGAAAGCAAAGGTCATTGACCTCAGAACAAAAAATTCCCAAGAAATTCAAATAGAATCCATCCTATCCTTAGAGGAACACAAGGGGATAATGAATTTACTCAGAAATTTTAAAAGACTTGTTCGCGTGATCCTATGAGGATATGTTAGGTGCAAGCTTGGGTGTTATCCAAAAAATAGAAATACCAATGAGATCAAAAAAGATATTACAAAATGTATCAATGCTGTCCTCACCGCCTTTCGAATTGCAAAGTTCATCTAAGCAAATATCATAAGTCGAAATAGGGTACCTTTGAAATTAGTTTCTAATGATGGATCACACTAAGATATCACTCTGCATTCAAAGTTCAAGATCCGGGATGACAAATCATCTTCCTACCATCCTTAGACTAATGGAATGGTTGAAGTAGCTGATAAGAGTCTCAAGGTAATCATTAAGAACATGTATCAATCGCACCAGGATTGGTAATTGAAACTACCAGTCACACTACGGGGGTACAGAAACAATCTTACCAGTTGAAAGGAAAATCCCGTATCTCAAAGTCTTGATGAAAAATCAATTGTTAGAAATGGGTCCGAAGAACTAAACTAAATTGAAGAAAAACAACTTAGAGTTTTGTACCACGTGCAAACTTATGAAAGAAGAGTCACTCAAGAAGGTCAAAGTTCACCGCATACAAGTCAAGGATTTAACCATTAAACTTCAAGAAAAATTGAGCAGCCCTCCTCAACGATAGGAGGAAGCTTGAATTTGATTGAAGAGATTTATCCATCAAGAAAGGAAACACTACTTTGGAAAACCATCAAATTTCAAGTAGAATCGAGTACCCATTTTTGACCCTAGAGGGAAGTTCAAACCTAATTGGGGAGGTTCGTTCATTATCAAAGAAATATTACTTGGAAAAGCTGTCAGACTTTAAGACCAGAACCAATCAACCTTGACCAGATCAAGCGGTACTACATTTAAGGAGGCCACCTTTGACCGAATCAATTTCTTGTTACCCAGTTTAATATCTCATTTCTCAGTCCTTTGCAGCCATTTTCTTTCTCAGCCCGATCACTTAACATAGGGGAGGGAAAATTCGAACTACGCTTTGGTCTGATTCCAAAATTCTGGGGTACATAGGCAACCTAAGAAGTTACTTCAAGCACGACCACATCAAAACAAAAAAAAATAAATTCCCCCACAAAGAAAAAAATTCAAAAAGAAAAAATTTAAAAGAAAAAGAAATATTGTGAGAATGGGGAAGAAAATTCGAAGAAAAAGAAAATAATGCCACATAAGAGGCATTTGGCTTTTTTAGCCTCAAAATTCATTTCTTTGCCCAGTCTTAAGCTTACCCATGAAAGTCCTCCTAAGTACTGTGCGAAAAATCAAGGAAGGTAACAAAGCATGATCAGACAATAACTCTAAAAGTTCAAAATGACAAAAAAAGAAAATTAAGGCCTGCTAGGTTAAAAACCCGAAAGGGCAACTTAGGAAAAAATTAAGACAACTAGCAAGGTTGAAAATCCGAAAGGACGACTTTCGCAACAATTAGAGCAAATAGAAAAGTCTGCTAAGCTGAAAACCTGAAAAGGCAACTTAGGCAAAAATTAAGGTAACCTCACAAGGTTAAAAATTTGAAAGGATGGCCTTAGCAACAATCAAAGCAAAGAAAAGAGAAAAAATTGTAAGCTCGGTAGATTGAAAACCTAAAAAGGCGATCTAGGCAAAAGCTAGAGCACGGTCGCTAGATTGAAAACCCGAAAAGGCAGTCTAGGCAAAAGTTAGAGCAATCAAAAAAATAAAATATTAATTGAGTTGTAAAGCTGTAAAGGTGGTCCGAGTCGAAACATCAGAAATCCGAATGATCAAGTTTCAATACCCAGTTTGAACCAAATATAGACTCAGTGGATACAAGTATCTCGTCTATGATTGAACTAAAGATCTTTATGTCCCTAAGCAAACCGACATGGAGAAAGAACAGATTCTATGATGAATTTAAAAAAAAATATTTTTTTCCAAATTCTTTGAGCTTGACTTAAAATCTTCAATATAAAAAGTCAAAATTAAAAGTTAAACCTTTATTGTGCTTGCGGTAATCAAAGGTTTCAAACTTTCATGACAAAGGCATTTCTTTTTTTCTAAAGAGTAATGTTCCCCCCTTATATTAGGGGCATTTACTTTTTAAACTATGTTCAATTATCCCCAGTGCTATGTTTCTTATTAAATTAGGGGCATTTTGTTCTGAAGCCTGATCAATTTCAATCATAAAGGATAAGGTTTACTTTGAATTAAAGGTTACCCTCTTGATAGCAATTTTGAAAATTTCTAAGGTTCAAAGAAAGTTAAATGTTGACCTGATCTTCATAAAATCCAACACTTTATTTTTTTAAAAGAAAAAAAATCAAATACGGCGTTAATCCCCCATTTGTTTCCCAAACAAATTAGTTCATTACTCTTTCACCCTGAGCAAGTGAAAATGCCCTCGATTCGCTTGGTGAGCGGATCCGCTTTTGACCCTTGAGGTTTGGGAGTTGCCACCTAGTTATTACAGTTCAGGAACCAGATATAGATTCAAAACAGATAAAAATGACTAATCTACTAAAAAAAATATTGAGTCTAGGAATCAAGTTACGGGGTTGGAATGTATTAGGCACCAACCCCGCCCGGCAAACGCCGTCTCTACTAATTCTTAAATAAACTATGTGGACACGGGATCTCGAATATTCTTCAAACATCCCTCCACTTTGGGGTGTTTTGGAGTCGCCACCATTCAAATATGGAATTGGGTGTGAATGGTCACCCGATGTATCATTTTTTGAAAATTAAATTATTTTTGATGTGATGACTCTCGTAGGATAAGGCACGTGGTCCATCCTTTGATTCAAGGTAAGGGGGTCCATTTATGGAGTAGGGAAGGTGTTAGGCACCCTACTCCACCCACCATAGGTGGTAACCTCGGATTCGGTTATTTTTAAAATAAAAGAAAATAAATGAAAAATAATTTGATGTATACCCTCAAGTGTGAGGGGGCTTTGATATTGATTTAGTCCATTGAGGGCACCCTTATTGAAAAAGGGGCCCTTGAAGGACTCAAATCATCGTGGTGTGTGCAAGGTGTAGAGAGAGGGGAGAGTTGAAGTGGGGGTTAGAGGGGATGGTCCTTTTTCAAACCCACCTTGTCCCAATCTTGATCTTCAAAGCTTTTCTTGATATTCTTCTTTTGAGTTGACTTGGACTTGCTTAAGGTTGTGGAAGATTGAGTTGAGTTGAGAGTGAGGTATTGAGAGTAGAGTAGAGTAGAGTAGAGGGTTGTAATTTTGGAGGATTTTTTATAAAAATTTCATTAGTTGTTGTAAGAGGAGAATGGAGGGGTTTTTGTAGAGGTTTGGGAGGTATTTTAGGGGTATAATAGGGTGAGGGTTTAGAATGAGGGGTAATGGCATGGGTTTGAGAGAAGAAGGGTATGAAATTTGAAGGAGAAATAAGGGTAGTTTTGTAATGAGGGAAATGGGTTGTGTTTTAACCCAAATGGTTTGGATCTTACCCAAATCCATTTGGGTAGAGTGTTTGGTGGGGTGAGATGAGTGATGGTTGATGGGAGGAGTGGTGGTGTAAGGGAGTTGTTTGGAGGAGGAGTGTTGAGATGGTTGAAGAAGTATGGTGTTTGATTTGGAGAGATGAATGGTGATTGGTTTGATTTTGAGAGGATTGAAGGGATGATGACATGTGGCAAATGGAGGGATGGAGAGATTAGTTGATTGGTGATGGTGGTTAGATGATTAAAGAGAAGAGTATGGGAGGTATGGGTTGAGGTGATTTTATGGGAGTGTTTTAAGGGAAAGTGATGGATAGGTATGGGTTGTGATGTGGGTGGTTAAAGAATGCGGGATAGATTAGGGTGTATAGGGTATGGGTTGAGTTGTGGGTTGTTGATGATGAGCGGATGGGGAATAGGTTAGGTTAGGGTCGGGTTATGGGTTGCGTTCTGGGTTGTTGCTGCTGAGCGGATGGGGAATAGGTTAGGTTCGGGTCGGGTTATGGGTTGAGTTGTTGGTTGTTGATGATGAGAGGATGAGGCATAGGTTAGGTTAGGGTAGGGTTATGGGTTGAGTTGATTAGATGAGGGCGGTGGAAGGGGATGATGACAGTGTCATCTCTTGGTGATTGGTTTGATGTGATGATGGTGGGTTGGATTGGATTTGGGTAGTGAATTGGGCTTAGGTTAGGATTTGGGCTTAGATTGGGTTGGGTTAATGTTGGATAAAGTAGTTTGGGTTTGGGTG
Source organism: Akebia trifoliata (assembly GCF_017979445.1). NCBI lineage: Eukaryota > Viridiplantae > Streptophyta > Magnoliopsida > Ranunculales > Lardizabalaceae > Akebia > Akebia trifoliata. The sequence goes on from NC_141386.1 coordinate 15,977,007, forward strand.
TGGGTAATTGGATAGGGGGTTGAGTAGTGATGATAATGGGTTTGGGTTTAATGAGAGTGGTCAGGTTGAATTTGGGGATGAGGTGTTTGGGTCCATGGGCCACGTGAGTGGCCTCGGACATTTATTAATTGAAACGTATTGGATTTTTTGTAGGTTTGGGCTTTGGGGTCCATCCCAATTTTTCGGTTTTCGGGGTATTTTGCGTCGAGGGCCCGCTCAAATTCGGGTGTCTACAGCTGCCCCTCTTTGCAGGAGTTGCGTGCAAAGAACTGCAAAGAATAGACGAAACCCTGATTTGTGCGGGTCCGAGGGTTTTGCTCAGACAAGTTTTTGAAAACACCGATTTTATTTGATAGATAAGAGATGGCTAGAAGTGGCTACCCAAGCACGGGGTCTGACAGGGTGCCGGTTGATTTCCTCGACCTCGTGGCGCGGAGCTCGTGTGAGGTCTTGGATTTGTGATGATTTGAGAAAAACTTTGACTTAGGTGTTTTCAAACGAGTCTTTAAGCAGTTGATTTTAGCTTTTGCAAGAATACCATTTTGATTTTTGATTTTATTTTTTTATTTTATTTTTTTATTTTTTTTTATATTATTTTTTAATTTTTTTTTATTTTTTTGATTTTTTATTTTTTTTTATTATTATTTTTTTTTTTTTTTTATTATTATTATTTTTTTGGGTGGTCCGTTCTTGAAGCACGGACTGTTTAAATCTTATTCGGTCCATGCTTTAAACACGGACTCTATTTTTAATATTTTCGGTCCGTGCATGAAGCACGGACTGCGCAAAATTAATTCAGTCCGTGCTTCATGCACGGACCAGAACATTTTTTTTAAAAATCGAATGTCGCGCCTAGACATTTCACTTGGCTATTCCCCTTCGTCTTCTCCTCTGGTTCTTCGTCTTCTCTTTCTTCTTGCTCTCTTCTGATCTTGGGTGGTCGAAGAGGCTTGTTGGGTTGGTTTGAAGGTTTGCAAGGTATGCCAGATGAAGAGATACGTTGGTTAGGCACCTTCTAGCCTTCGGCTTCACCGGTTCTCTCTTTTTCAAAGAGTTGTTTTGCCGTATTTGATTGGATTGACTGGGGCCATCACTACATCCCTCTTTGCGTGTTGCGGCAATTTGGTGAAGAACAGGGCATAGTGTCTCATGGAGACTTTAGAGAGTTGGTGGGACCTTTTTCTCCGTCTTCACCCTCATGGCGATTGCGTGATCGACTAGAAAGGGCTTGGAAGAATGTGGTGACTCTTGACCGCCCTGTGTTCCCCGGTTATTCTTTCCCGGACTATCAGCTTTGGATGCAACAACAGATCGCTGAGAGAATTTGTGCCACGCCTTCGGTTCAAGGGGCTTCTTCTAGTTCTCGTTCTTTTGACCACCGTGATCGACTGACGGAGATGAAGATGTCTCATAAGCGGATTGAGAAGATTTGGTTGCGATCTGAGACTGATTTAAGGAACCAGATAGCTCGACTCGAGTCCTTGAGGATTGAAGAGTCTTCCATTCTGAGGGCGGAGATTGCTGATCTTCGGGAGAGGCTTGCCCAGGGTCCCTGTTTTGATGCCTTTGCATCCTACCTGGTGAGCCGTGATGCTTCGGACGCTGAGGTGGTAATGATGGGGCAAGCCGCCAGCATTCGTGCCTTAGAAGATAGACTCGATTCCTTCTTCACTTCTCGTCGAGATGTGTGATTGGCACCATTTTTTTTGTATTTTCTTTTTTTTTTTTTTTTTTTTGTATTTTCTTTCCCTTTGTGAAACTTTTTGAAATGGAAGGAAAATAGGTTTTTTACTTACTTGGCCTCAGGTGTATCTATTGCTTTGAAAACATGATGTTTGAATAAGTCCTAGATTTTTCGTCATCGGCCAAAATAGTAGTTTTGAAAACATTTGAATTTTTGGTAATTTATCTTTGTCGAATAGATATTGTAGATCCAAAATATGAAGATTTTCAAAAAATCCTTGTTATCTCGATGATATTGGTGTTTTTGCCAACTACTGAGGATATAGATGTCAGCAGTTCTCAGGTTCTTCTTAGAGTCATCCCCAGTGCCCCAGTACTGGGTGAATATCGATCGAGCGATGGGACTTAGGATTCTGGGAAATTTTTTGCCGTTCACAGTTTATACTTATGCGGGCCAGGAGTTGTTTTTTTTTTTTTTTTTTTTTTGTTTTTTTGTTTTTTTTTTTTTTAATGATTCCCTTATTGCCCCTGGTGCCAGTTACGGTTTTCACCAGACTCGGTTTCCACATTTTTACGCATCGATGCCTTTTTGGGTTTTCATCGTGCCGGTGGTTTTGATCTTGCCATAGTCTGATTCTTTTACTCATAGCGCCCTTTCGGGTTTTCACTATGCCCTTTCAGACTATGCTTGTATTTTTTTTTTGGATTTTTACATTGCAAATCTTGTTTGGAGCCTCTGTGGCTTGGTGACTCAAGTTGAGCTGCGAGATCGGCGACTCTACTCTTGTAGTGGTACTCTTTCTTGAGTAACCGATCTAGATTCCCCTCTCGAGTTTGCTGACGACTATTCGTGGCTCGGCAACTCAAGTTGAGCCGCGAGATCAGCTACTCTACACTTCGAGTACTCTTTTTTTTCGAATTTCCGACCTGGACTCCCCTCTCGCGTCTTCCAACGACTAATAAGACTTGAGGTCCGAATCAAGCTGCCAGATCATTGGTGCTGCCACCGTCATTATGATGCCTTAGAACATTCCCTGATCCGAAAGGACTTTTAATGGGATGAAGTGTTGGCTAAGGCTGAGTGTAGTGGAAAGGTACAAAAAAGGTTAAGGTCTGAGTTTATCTAAAGTGGGCTAGACATGGGGTTCGTATATTTTTGTTTCGAAAAGGTGATCTATGTCTCCTCCCAGCGTCTCTCGAACTTGTTTAGGCTGGAGATTTGGGTCGAGCTCAGATCAAATGTCCGAGTTTTGAATTTTTTGATTTTTTTGTATTTTAGCCGTTCACAGTTTATCCTCATGCGGGCCAGGAGTAACTTGATGCTTTGGCTTTTTGGATTTTCTTTTCTTTTGTCCTTTTTTTTTTTTTTTTTTTTTTTTTTTTTTTTTTTTTGTAATGTTGACCTGCCCCAGTCTTGGGTTAAGAAATGAATGTGATGGCTCAAAGGGGTTGACTAGGGTTAGATAGTTTGTTTGGGATAGCAAAGATGGCCTTTCGTCATCTCAGGGTCAGATCTCAAGCGTAGTACTTTTTAACGGTGTCAGCATTGATCGGCTGAGGGAAGACTTGTCCGTCCATTTCTGTAAGGATCAAAGCTCCTCCCGTCATCACTTTCTGCACAATGAATGGTCCCTCGTAATTTGGTCTGAATTTTCCCCTAGCATCTTCTTGTATTGGTAAGATCTTTTTCAAGACAAGGTCTCCTGGTGAGAAATTCCGAGGTTTGACTTTCTTGTTGTAGGCTCGAGCTATTCGTTTCTGATAAATCTGTCCGTGGCAAATGGCTGCAAGGCGTTTTTCTTCAATCAGATTTAGTTGATCAAATCGTGTTTGAACCCATTCTGTTTCATCCAACTCTGCTTCTTTTAAGATCCGGAGGGAGGGAATCTCGACCTCGACAGGTAAGACTGCTTCCATTCCATACACCAACGAGTACGGAGTTGCCCCAGTTGAAGTTCGAAATGAAGTCCGATAAGCATGGAGGGCGAAAGGCAACATGTCGTGCCAATCTTTGTAAGTGACTGCCATTTTCTCGATAATTCTTTTGATGTTTTTGTTGGCAGCCTCAACTGCTCCGTTCATTTTGGGACGGTAAGGTACAGAGTTGTGATGAGTGATCTGGAAGTCTTCACACATCTTGATCATATCCTTGTTCTTGAAGTTTTTGGCGTTGTCTGTCACTAACCCGCTGGGAAGCCCATATCTGCAGATAATATTATTCTTGACAAACTTCAGAACACTGCTCTTTGTGACATTGGTATAAGAAGCGGCCTCTACACATTTTGTAAAGTAATCGATAGCGACTAGGATGAAACGGTGTCCATTTGAAGCTTTTGGCGAAATCTGTCTGATGACGTCCATGCCCCAAAGTGAGAAGGGCCAAGGAGTAGTCATATTGTGCAATTCTGATGGTGGCGCGTTGATCTTATTGGCATAGATTTGGCAGAGATGGCATTTACGGACGTGTTGATAACAATCACTTTCCATTGTTGTCCAGTAATATCCCATTCTCATGATCTTTTTAGCAAGCATGTGACCATTCATGTGGGGTCCGCAGACTCCACCATGCACGGTTTCGATCAGTCGTCTTGCCTCTAGTTCTGCCACACATCGGAGTAGGACTTCATGATGTGATTTCTTGTACAGAATGCCATTGCTTAGGAAGAATTGACCTGCTAGCTTCTGAATAATCCTTCGATCATTTGACGTTGCGTCTGATGGGAGAGTTCGATCTTCGAGATAGGCTTTGATGTCCGAATACCAGGGTTTTTCTTCAGATTCTTCGACTTCGACAGGTAGGCAGTAAGCTGGCTCGTCTTGAAGTCCAATCTCAATAGGGTCAATGACTAAGTCCTTTGAGATACTGATCATAGAAGCGAGCGTTGCTAGTGCATCAGCAAATTGATTTTTAGCTCTTGGCATATAAGTGAACGAGATTCTATCGAAGCATGAGCTTAGCTCCTCTAAATACTCGTGGTAAGGAATCAATCTCTGCTCTCGAGTCTTCCATTCTCCAGTCGTCTGATAGACTACTAGGCTTAAATCTCCGAAAACGTCGATCTCATCTACCTCGAGATCCAGTGCTGCTTTCAACCCTGCTATGCACGCTTCGTATTCAGCCTCGTTGTTAGAACATTGGAACTTCAATCTGATTGCAACTGGCACGTGGGACCCATCTGGTTTGATCAAGACTGCCCCTATTCCGTTTCCCTTCTGATTTGCTGCCCCGTTAAAGTACATTTTCCAGCCCGGTTCTTCATCATCATCTTCAATCTCAGTGAGCAATATGGCTTCGTCAGGAAAGTTTGTCTTCAATGGTTCGTAATCAGGCCATGGATGCTCGGCTAAGTGGTCGGTGATGGCTTGTCCTTTGATGGCCTTTTGAGTGACATAGGTGATGTCAAACTCGGATAATAGTAATTGCCATTTCGCAGTACGACCTGTCAGTGCTGGTTTTTCGAAGAGATACTTGAGCGGGTCCATTCGAGCAATGAGCATGGTCGAGTAGCTGAGGAGATAGTGGCGTAGTCTTTGGGATGCCCAGACCAATGCGCAGCAAGTCTTCTCGAGTGCCGAATACTTTGCCTCATAATCAGTGAACTTCTTGCTGAGATAGTAAATGGCTTGCTCTTTTCTGCCTGACTCATCGTGTTGCCCCAGTACACAGCCCATAGACGTTTCTTGCACCGAGATATACATCAGTAAGGGTCGTCCTGGCGTAGGAGGAACCAAGACTGGTGGATTGAGCAAATATTTCTTTTATCTTGTCGAAGGCTTCTTGACAGTCTTCGTTCCATGCTTTCGGCATGTCTTTTCTGAGCAACTTAAATACTGGTTCGCAAATAGGCGTGAGTTGCGCGATGAATCTGTTGATATACTGTATTCTACCCAGAAATGCTCGAACGTCCTTTTCTGATACCGGTGCTTTCATTTCGAGAATGTACTTGGTCTTTGCTGGGTCTATCTCAATGCCTCTTCTACTGACGATGAAGCCTAGCAGTTTGCCTGATGTTGCCCCGAATACACATTTTGCTGGGTTGAGCCTTAAGCTGTATTTCCTTAGCCTGTCGAATAGTTTCTTGAGATTTATCAGATGATCTTCTTCTATGCCTGATTTAGCGATCATATCATCTACGTAGACCTCCATTTCTTTGTGGATCATATCGTGGAATAAAGCCGTCATTGCACGTTGATAGGTTGCCCCTGCATTTTTAAGTCTGAATGGCATGACTTTGTAATGAAAAGTGCCCCAGGGCGTAATGAATGCTGTTTTCTCTTGGTCTTCTTCTGCCATTTTTATCTGATTGTACCTAAAGAAACCATCCATGAATGAGAACATACCATGCCCTGCTGTACTATCGACTAGAGTGTCGATGTGAGGTAGTGGAAAATCGTCCTTAGGACTGGCTCTGTTCAGATCCCGATAGTCGACACACATTCTTACTTTCCCATCCTTCTTTGGTACCGGAACGACATTGGCTAGCCATTCGGGATACGTGGAGACGGCGAGAA
>NC_141386.1:15983301-16126051 GCF_017979445.1 Akebia trifoliata
TTTGAACTTTCTGGATAAGTCTACTATCCCTTTGCATTCATTGGGAGATAAAGTGACCCCAATCCGAATCTCTTGAGGACTTTATTTTGTTCCGAGGTTAATAACCTCTATTTCCTCTATTAGAGGTTGAGCCCGACATTCATCTTCTTGTTCAAGTAATTTGATTATTTCAGGGGGATGTTCTTCGTCAGAAGACTCTCCCTCCGAAGCTAGATTATTAGTTAAATTATTATTGCGCTCGGAGTAATAAAAAATTTCTTTCATTTCATTAAAAAGAGATGGGGTAACAGGACTCATTGTATATTTGACAAACTCACTTGACTCAGCAGAAAAAATAGACTTATTAGCAATAACAGACTCAACAGAAACAACTAACTTACTTGACTCAACATAAATAAATGACTCATCCGGCATGTCAGACTGAACAGGAATAATGGGACTAACAGACCCAGCCTTGGCGTGCAATACAAGACTAATTACATGCAGTTAAAGAGACACCCAACAGCGGGTTTGATTACAGACTGAGGATTTAGGATCCCTTTTTCAACTGACAACAATAGGATACTGTGATCTTCAATGAATAGCTGATCAATATTGAGGGAGTCCAGATCGAGTTGCCAGTCTTCAACTTTCTTCTCTTCAACTTCTGTGATTGCTTCCTTTTAAGGCCATTCCATGCCAAAAAATATTTCAAACCTCGACAGACGAGTACCTGTGATGTGGTCAATGAACGGCTCTAGGAACTCATAGTAACGAAAATCTTTCCTTCCTTCACGAAATAGCCATTAAGGGTCTTACGATAGGACTTTATTTTAATGAGATCCATGGTATGTCTTTGCCTTTTTGCAATTACCTTATCCCGCTTTGTATATTCATGGTTTTCTCTTAAAAAAAGGAAAAAAAAAGAATTATATTAAAGTTCTCTAATCAGCAGTACATTGGCATTATATGGATATGTCACAAATTATTTCACAATGGTATCATGAGTATTCAAGAACCTTAAGAATGACTCTGCCCCTGTACTGTTTAAGAACTGAGGACCACATGAACACAACACCTTAATGCTAAGAACAATAGCATCAGATCTTCCATTTCCCGTTGAATACAAGCTACATTATTCACTAGTTGTAATGGATTTGATTCTCTTAGGAATTTTTACAAACAGTTGGTGCATATTAATCTGAAGGAAAGATAATATGAAGGAAAAACTTCAAAATCAAACAACAATAATCTAAAATGTTGAATGCAAAATTCAAAACATTGGAAATCCTAAATTAATTAAGGAAAATCCTAGATTTAATAAAAAACTTTAACATACTTGAAGATTCGATCACAAACCAAGCAAAGGGAGGATCAAACGCCAATCGATTATGTCCTAAAACTTGCAAATTGAAACTAATTGCGTCTTCAAAATCATAGATTTTGTGAGTGAGAGGTCGAGCGAAGATCTTTCGATCAATCTCTGATCAATTTCTGATCAATTTCTGTTAAAAAAAAAACAATCTGAACGATTTACTTTCTAAAATTAAAAAAACTGATCAATTCTGAGAGAAAGAGAGTCGATTGAGACAGAGAGAAATGCTAGATCAAAACTTAGAGAGTTGATTCAAGAAGAAAGATCCGAGAGAGAGAGAGATTCGAGACGAGAGATCTGAGAGAGATTTGAGAAAAGAGATTCGAGGAGAGCGACGAATTTGAGAGAGAGCGAAAGAGAAGAGTAGTGAGAGTGAGAGAGAGTGAAAGTTAGAGGAGAGACTAGAGACGAGTAGAGAGTGAGAGTGAGAGAAGAGCATTCAACAATGGCAGAAATCGAGCTTCTGTTCGAATTTGTTAGAATGGCTATCGGCACTCTAACTTTTACTTATTACACTCAGATGATTAAAACAACGTTTAAACAACAGCCAAAAATTGTCGCAATTAACGACAGCCTTTAGCAGTTTTTTGTAGCACAATTCTAGTATCACAATAAACATAATATGATGTAGTATGGTAATTCGATTCTGTTTTGGTTCTAATCTAGTGGATCCGACCTATGTTGGAGAGATTAGAGACTTGTTATATGAATTAAGAAATTTTATTATTTATTCTTTTCATTGAAAATATATTGTTTTCAAGAAATTTTATAGGATATTGGCAACCCAAGAATTGAACCAAACCAATCCAAATCGACCTTAGTTCGGTTTGATTTTATTCCGTTCTAATGGAAATTCGGTTAAGTTATTGGTTCGATTCCAATTTTCCCTTGAACTTAACCAAACCCAGCCTAGTTGCACCCTATCTACACTAGAATCTTTGCTATGTTTTTTGGTATTATAAATTGAATTTGGCTACTGTGACTAATTTAGTAAGATTTTAAATCTTACTAAGGATCGTTGAGTCCATATGAACAGCTACGGATCTCTAAAATTTAAAATTAAAAACTAAGGGTAAATTATTATTTTTATTTGATAATTTTTGAAATTTTAAGATGTGTTTGTATGTCATAAGGTGGTGCGGTTAGAAAACCTTTTGTAAGTAACTTAGAAAATTGTATTCCTACCTATCAATAAAAAAAAGTTTTGTATACTCCGCCAACACACCACGTGAAGCACCCTACTGCTTATGAGACTTGTTGGTAGCGAATATTGGGATAACTAAAGTGATTGATGACTTCTAGAAATTATATGTGATTAGGCCGCGGGCAATCCTTAAATTACTCATTAAAAAAACATATGGCCTAAAGATAAGTGTTGGCACTTTTTAGGGATTAGTACAATTTTTTTCTAGGGATTCAATTATCTTAGAAGTCCATAATCTCTCAAACGTTTGATAGCTAGAGAGCCATAACATTGGGATGAGACAAATGCTTTCTTTTTTTTTCTTTTTATAGGATACACAATATCAATTTTGTTATAAAAGTACTTTTCTTACTTGGTAAGATTTCTAGTCTTATTATGGGTTGGTGAGCTCAAATAGATTACCACATTTGCTCTAGATTTCATTGAAAGACTCATATCCAAAAAAAATTTCAAAAAAAAAAATCATTTTGGAGTTTATCCAAGGTTTTGAAAATGGATGGCTACCAAAACTCCCGCCTAATTCCCAAATTTAAAATTAAAATTCAATGGTGAATTTCTATTTTAAAAAAAAATTAAGTTCATGGAATTTTGTCCTCTACAACCTTATGGCATCGGATCATGTACTTGGATTTCATAATGTAAGTTCAACACCCTTATTAAGATTTGAAATCCTACTAAGTTAGTAAGGCTAGTCTAGTTCATTTGGTTATATAAGATTTTGAGTATTTTCAAAAATTACTCAACCATTTTTTTAAAGATTTTGTAGCTATAATTTATGTTTTCGAAAACAAATAACCTACATCAATTCAATGTTATAAAGGTAAATTTCATCAAATGATCTTTATAATGATCCATTTTCATAAAACTATAATTATGAAATCAAATATATGACCATTTTTGTAAATATAAAAAATATGGCTCACTACAGGAAAAATCAGCTACAGCAACAACTTTTAGTGACGGTCAAAGTTTGACCGTTGCTACACAGTCAATTATTTTGCGAAATCGGATCTCCTTACTCTGATCTCACACTCTCAGTGACTCACTCTCTTTGTCTCTCGTCTCAAACTCGAAATCAGTCACTTACTCTCGTCTGAAACTCGAAAACAGTTTCTCTCTCTCTCTCGTCTTTACTAATCTCTTTATCTCTCGAAAACAGTTTCTTTCTTAAGCTTGAAAATGAAGCCTCTGTCTCTCTCTCATCTCATACTCGACAGAGAGCTTCTCTGCCTCTCTATCTATCTCTCTCTCAAATGCGTGATGGCTCAATCTAACAGATCTGATTTGATCTCAGCCTCCCGAAATTAAGGTATATTTTCCTACATATTTTGTTAATTTTCTTTCCAATCGATTCTTAAACCCTAGATTTTCTACATATTTTGTTGATTTTTCTATATAATCCTAATTTCTATAGTGTTGATTCAAATTTTGGTTCGATTTCAAACAAAAATCCCAATTTTTATAATTTTAATTCAATTTTTGGTTCAGTTTCAAACCAAAACCCTAATTTCTCATTTTTATAGCTAACTAATAGTCAATTGAACGAAATCAAATTTCAGGTGACCATCACTCTCCAATTCTACTTATTAAATCTGAGAACTCGCTCAAATTATCAAGTTGACTCTCAAATCTGTATTAATTTTTTATTTGCTTTAAGTTCTGATTAACTAAGCTTGTATGTAATGGGTAGAGGGAATAAGTTTGAAGTAAGTTTCATTTTGTAAAAGATTTTGATTTTTGTTGCTAGAAAAGGTATTTATGTTTGTTTCTTGTTTTATTTAGTGTTTCACTTTCGATTAGTGCATGCATTAGGTAAAAGATTTCCCTTAGGTTAGTCTCCTGTGTAGAAATACTAGATGTTCGACTACCCAAAACTTATTAACATCAAAGCAACCACATAGTTTAGGTAAAAAAATTAAAGTGCCAACTCCGTGGAGATTTCGAGTAGTTGAACGATACAGTGAATCCTCCTAGCACAAGTTCGGAGTATTCTAGCTCTTCAGGTCCATTTTCGAAGGAAAAGGTTAGTAGCGGTTCTTCAAGTTTAATGAGAGGAGGAAAAATTAAAATTACTATGGAGTTGGACATCGATGATTTTTGTGCTAATTTTGTAGGAAAGACAAATTTAAATAAGTAATGTAATAGTTTGCTATGATCATGTACGTACTCCTTGGCTTCCTTAGTCTTTTGAATTTTTTTTCCTAATTGAATTATGGTTTACTTCTTTTTAATGAATTATTAAATTGGTAGATGTTTGAGTTGTTTGAGCTTTGGTTAAAATTACTGTTATTGTTTTGTTATTGTAACAGAAAAATGCAAGGAAACAAAAACAAATATAATTAGATTACATGGGTAGAATTTTTAAATACGCATCATTTTAGAGGTACTTACTTGGAGAGGATGCCTTCAACAATGCCTTGAGCTATAGGGTGATAAAAGTCATAAACCTCTCCAATTTTACCAGGAATCAAATAAAAAATTAGTTCCAATCCTGATGGTAGGTAAGAAGAGAAGGATGTAAGAGATGTTATATTTGTAAGAGGTTATGACTGGCGTGTTGGCTTGGTCTATTGTCTATTTCACCATTAATAGAAACATTTTGTTTTAGAGATTAGCATTCTTTCTTCCTCTTTAGATAGTTCTAGGTTTATGGTAATATAAGTAACTTTTGTGGTTTGTGAAGTTAGATGGTACTAGTCGACAAAGAGTTATTGTTAATTAAGCTTCACCAATGAATTGTTACATTACACTGAGAAACCCAAGACTTTTGTATGTATAATACTATTCGAAAATCAAATAATATTTATCATGCTTCTACTAATTTTCCTCTTTTTGGACAGAATTATAGTCGTGACCTTGATTCCCAACTCATATAGAAGCTAATGGATCCATATAGAAGCTAATGGATCCAAATCACAATAGTTGCAATGTCATCTGAGGTTTTGTATATGGACATGTTGACATGCATATCCATCAAACTAGTTCAGTGGTGAACTGGAGTGGTATACCATTTGTTATCGGGGTTTATGGGCTCTGTTATTCTAGGCACTCAGTGTTTCCAAATATTTACCAGTCCATATCTGATTGAACACAATTTAACAAGGCATTAATATTAAGGTATGAGTGACAACTTTCTGTCTTGCTGCACCCATTTTTTGTTTCTTATAAGGACTAATTTTCTCTTGCCATGCATCTTTTTCTTGTGTATTCTAATATATGGGGGGTGTTGCAACCATGGGATATCTCATGTTTGGTTCGGGTACACTGTCCCAGATTACTCTGAATATGCCTAAGCATTCAATTGCTTCCAAAGTTGTTATATGGACAATTGTATGTATGGGATTTTGAATTTTTTTTATGCTCACCCTAATGATGTTTTCATTTTTTTGGCACCTATTGAGTGGTTTTCAATTTTTTTCTTGTCGTCTTGTTTGCAGGTTATCAACCCTTTCACCAAATATCCTTTTGATTATTAGAACTCCTAACTTATTGAAAATTAATGATGTTATTTGGATCATTTGTTTTCTTTTTCATTCTACTTTACATCCTTAATATCCACCACATATGCGTTATTGATGAAATTTGATTACACAATTGACTTGAGGATGTTATACCATGCAAACTGGTCTAAAAAACTATTAACATTCAAATGTAAACGAGCCTATCTTCTTTTCTCTCACTGGTAACAGTTCTAATTACATTAAATAATTGTCCCATGTATACTAATACAATCGCTTGTTTTGTTATTTCAATGTGGTAAACTTCTTTCGTTAGCATTTTCTTTCATCACTTCCCACATTAGTAAACTCAGTATTTCATGTTATTGCAATTTCAGGTCTTGTGATGGCCTTAATTGGTTCTCTATTCAATATCCTTGTGGTAAGCACACTCCTCTGTTCCATTTAACATTTAGTGCATGGTGTCTTCAGATGCCACGTCTGTACATATATACTACATGTAGGGAAACCTTTTTCTATGTTTTGAATCTATTGTCATGGATATGCATGCCATCATGTCCATATACACAACCTCACATAGTAGCATTGTCACATTTTATCTAATGTTTCATATAGAAAATGATTTCTAATACATGTAGGGAAATGGGACCCAATATTTTTCTGTGTTTTGCATCTATTGTCATGGATATGCATGTCAACTGCATTTATTGCTTGTATACACTTAGAATAACAATCATAAGTTTCTAACTCTGTCAAACTATATGTTAAATTAGGCTTCACCCCTCTATGATAACGTCTAATCCAATTTGAATGTGCTTTGCTACTAATACAACTGGTGCACATGTAACCAAGACACTCCATTTTCTCAAAAGTTGCCATTTGGTGTTATTGAAAGGATCACCAAATGGTTTGTAGATTGTTAAAACAAAGGTTTTCTTAAGGGTTGGTCAGATGGCAGAGTTAGATGCATAGAGAGCAGAGGTGCTTAGCAATGCAGCCAAATGTATTTAGTGGAAAATACGAACATATATTCCTAGAAAGTATTTAAGAAATTATTATTATTTTGGTATGCTCCTTAAATTTTGTAGGCTGACACACTTATTAGAAGGACATCATTATGATATTTTAGATAGCCCTATGCCTATATTGTTATTTTCTAGTAGCAACTGAGAAAGCATTGTAAGGAATTTGTTATCTGCTTGCCTCTATTTTTCTCATTTAGTTTTAAATTTTTTACTTATTTTCTAAAATGGTTCGTAGGAAGGCTGGACTGCAATCTGTATGAACAAATGAGGAGGTCAACGACTGCTGTGAAAATTCAAAAGAATTTGCGTAGATACCTAGCCAAAAAGGATTATACCCGGGTCTGGTTGTTTGTGCTTGTCTTGCAGATGGGTTTAAAGACAATGGCTGCTCGTAATGATTTAGATTCAGGAAGCAAAATAAAGCAACAATCATTATTCAGGTAATTACTCGAGATATTTCAACAGTGCATCACAATAATGATTGTTTTCTATTCTTGTAGTTTGGAGGGAATGTAGATTTGAATTTCCTTTGATTTTGACACTTATGGTGCTAGGTAGTGCTTCGATCTGTTCTTGTGTTCCTTCCCAAGCTAATAGATGAAGGAGGACATTCGATTCCCAATACATACTATATCCTTTAAAAGAAGTGCATTTGAAATTAGAACATAACTCTTAAATAGGAATGATTAAATAGTTTGTTCATTTTTTTTTTGTGTTATTTACTTTTTGTTTACAAATTCTTTCCCAAGAATTGCTCATTGAGGTTCATTAGACACATTTATCTTTGTGAATGGTGTCCCTTGTCTGACGAGATTAGAGTTGGGCAAAAGAAATAATACACTGATGTTAAATGTATCTCTTATGCAATTATAGGGTTTTTTATGCGTTTTGAAGATGACAGTGTTGAGTCTACAAAGATGGTGAAACAATGGAATGTGAAGATCATCTCGGTAAGCAAATGTTTTTTTAGACCTCCTAAAAAGGGGTACAACCGCACGAAAGGCGTGCTACTTGCTCCTCGTTAAATAGAAAGCTAGGATAGAACTCTAATAAGGACATAAAATGAGACTGATAGGGTCTTGGAAAGGGAAAAACACTAAACAAGGTAAAAGTATCAATCGATTGCACTTCTCAAAGGAAGCCATAAAGGAATTGTATGCATAACATTGTTGCTACCGTTCATGTATATCCCTCTTCCGTTGGTCAACTCTTTTAGAGTCTGTATTTTTTTTCTATTGGTCTTATTCTTATTGTTCGCCTTGTGAGCGCATTTGGATCCATGATGGCAATCGCTCAGATGTTCCCTTAAACCAACACGAGAATGGACCAGAGGGAACTACAACATGGGGAATGTCTACATCTCATTTCCGACGCTACTCTCCTTGGAAGAACAATTTATTCTATTTAGTTGGATGGATTGTTTAAGCAGGTTTGGTAAAGAGGGACAAAAGAGAGATGCTATCTATCAGTCCAAAGTAAATACTGGGGCAATTACTTAAAAGTACATTCTGTGCAACAACCCTTCCTATCTTATAGAAAAGGTCCCATGATCTTGAACTGTTCTTACCTGAGATCATAAATCCCAAGTTTGTCTATGAAGAGCAGATATAATTGTATTTGTATCTATAATGGATTTCTTTTGTGCAGTAGAAAAACTAATTAAGCAATTATAATACTTTGATGAAATTTAATTAATATCAATTAATTAAAGATTATCTTGCTCTTGTTTTCATTAACCTTTCTAATAAAAGTGTAGACACCCTATTTTTTCTTAAGTTGAGCTTGAGTACACCAAAAACCTTTCAAGAAGGGGCTCAACCCAAAAAAATTCTTAGAAGGGTTCAAAACTCCATTTTCAAATCACTACGAGGCATGAAGGACATTTAAAAAAAATGCTTAATTCTTTGCCTACCCAAGGGTAACCCATGGCAAGAAGAAGTTTTTGCCTGATCTAAGGGTTACCTATAGTCAGGCATAATTTTTGCTTGGTCCAAGGGTAACCCACAGCTAGGAGCAATTTTTGCTTGGTCAAAGGGTGACCCATGACCATACATAGATTTTGTTCAGGCCTTGGTTTACCCAAGGCCAATTCTATTACAAACTTATGTGTGTTCGAATTTGGTTAAGATAATTACCCTTTAACTCATTCCTTAATTTTCCCATAAGAAAGTTCCTTCATTTTACTCTTTTTCCATCCTTTAATTCTTCAATAAACCCACCATTATGGTCTTTTTGTAATTTTCATATTCTTCCAAGAAAGTCCCTTGGTCAAATTGGTCCCTACATAAGTGTAATTATTACCCTAACCCTATATTGTTAGTGTAGATATGAGAATGTTCATTTTTGAATCTCATTGCTACGTTGTTTGGAGTTGCCACCATTCTTTTATAAAAATGTGTGTGAATAGGCACCCGAATCAAATTTTGTTTACAAAATCATTTTCATGGCATTGTAGTGACTCTCATTAATGAAAAAGGCATGGTCTACCTAAGATGTAAGTAAGGGGATTCAGTTAGAGAATGAGAAAGGTGTTAACCACCCCATTCTCTCTACCTAAGGTGGTTACCTTTAGATTTGGTCATTTTTGAAAAGATTGACATAACAAAAATGCATGAAATATATGAAGTGGGTGTGTGCACATAGTGAATGTATTCCTTTTCGAAAGAGAATTTAATGTTAGGATTGACATGAGGAATATCCTATGGAAGAATATATTCCATAGAGCCAACACGTTTTTGTATGAGTTGAAATGTTGGTTTAGGATTTTAGATAAATTTCATTGATGGAGTTTCCTTAGATCCACAACCTTAATGTATGCATGTTTAGCTAGAAATTTAATGTTTTAACCCTATAAAGAGAGTTACACAATTTTTCATCATAGCCAAGCAAGTGTGGTGTGTGTGCATATTGTACATTATGATGCATGAAATTAAAATGGGATAAAATGGGCTTCAACCTCCATATTTTTTACTAAACCGTCTCAAGCATTCCATGCCTAAGGTTGATATTCAAATTACTCGGGATGAAGGAGGGTTCTCCATTACATCCTAAGGCTTTCTAAAAAAGAAAAATGAGAAGGATAGAAGAAGAAAATGCAAGTATTAAAAGAAAATAAAAGGAAAAAAACATAATCTATACCCACCTTATCCCTTTGGAAGCCTTTAATGAACTTGACTTTGAGAGATGAACTTGAGAGTTGATGGATGTAGTTGAGGGTTGAATAAATTGGAGATTGAGAGATGGGGGCTTGAGAGCATGAATTATTCATAAAAAATGAGGGTATTTATAGAGTTTTTGGAGAACTTTTAAGGATAAAGTGTTCTAACCCTAAAAATAAAGAGAATGGATATGAGGTTTATGCTATTTCTTTTTGGATTTTTCATTTGTAAGAGGGTAAAGATGACATTTGTAAAGAAACCTAAAAAATATGCTTTGATTTTTGATTTTTTAGTAAATAGAGGTGATAGAACAAAAAATACTTTTAAGAGGGTGAGTAGGGGGTAACATGTGTAAAGATGGAGTGGTAGGTAAAAAGTAGACATTGGTTCATTTGTAAATAACTCATAAAGTAAAGGTAGAGTATATTTTTGAAATGGACTAATAGGAGAACAAATGTATTTTTGGGAGAGTGAGTAGGGGAGTGACATGTGTAAAGGTGGAATGGTAGGTGAAAAGTAGACCTTGGTTTATTTGTTAATAATTCATAAAGCAAAGGTGGGAGAGTAAAAGTACTTTTGGGAGGATGAATAGGAGAGTGACATATGTAAAGGTGAAGTGACATGTGAAAGTAAATTTTGGTTCATTTGTAAATAACTCATAAAGTAAGGGTGGATGTATATTTTTTAAATGGACTAATGGGAAAACTCCATGTATGTACTTGAATATTTTCATTTTTTGAGGATATGATTAGAAGTTCTCTAAACTTTATAGATTATTACCAAAGATCAAAGAATCTTTTTGGTTTGACTACACTTTTTGAGAAGGGTATTCTTGGATTTTTACAAAGGGGAGTTGACTCTCCAATTAGATTAAAACATTGGGTATGGTGGGCTTGTGGGAGATCAACATGTTTCATCTTTTGAGGGGTGTGGGAAAATGGGCTTAAAATGGACTTGGTATTGGGTTTAGGGGATGGACTTAGCTTATGGATAATAGGTATTATGACTATGGACTTAGTTTATAGATAATGGGTTTGAAGATGGACTTGGTTTATGGATAATGGTATTATGGACTTTGGGTTAAGATATGGGTGATAGAACGGTTAATGGAGAATGGATATGGATCAAGATTGGATCATGAAAGTGGTATGGAATTAGATTGGATTAAGGACAAGGTTAAGCATGCAAAATTATATGACATGATGCATGTATGCATGAAAATGATATCCAGTGGTAATGCGGGCCCGTTGAAAGGCTTGAGTTCTTAATTGAAATGAATTTGTGAAAATTTGAATTTTCTTAATGGGTTCGTGCAAATTGGGGTTTTTACAACTACCCCTCTTTGCTGAAGTTACTTGCAAAGAACTACAAATAATAAATTAGACCCTTATTTGCGCAAACCCGAAATGATTTATTGCGAGATGATTGAAAACTTCGAATAGGTTGATTGAGTTTTTTTTTTACGTGTGGTTACCCAAGCATGGAGTTTGATAGGGTTAACCTTTTGTGTAAATCCTTCTCTTCTTGGCATAAAACTTGTTTGAAGTCTTGGATAAAAAATTGATGATTTTTGAAAATGATTGATGCTTTAAATCATGTAATGCAATATATTTTTTTTTCTTTTTCCCTCGTTGATTTTGAATTTCGAACTTAGTTTTCCCCTTCATGGAAGTTACGGGATCGTCTTGAGAGAACTTAGCGTAGTGTGTCGTCCTTGAGAGAGACTTGCATGATGGTATGATATTTGAGTATTTGGTGAGTTGTCATGCCTCGGATGTATAGAGAATTATCATTGACCAAGCTGCTTAGATCAAAGTCCTACAGGATAGACTTGATGCCTACTACGCTTCCCAGGGAAATGCTTGAGTGGTTCTTTGCTCGTTATTCCTTATTGTACCCTATTTTTAAGAAGAATGATGTAGCACTATTTGAAATGAATGAAATAGGTTTTTTACGTAGTGGCCTCAGATATATCTACTACTTTCGAAAACTCTTGATTTTAAGAAAAGTCCTAGATTCTTCGTCATAGGCCAAAAATAGTAATTTTGGTGATGCATTTTTTTATTTTATATTTTAAAATATTGTCTTTGTCGAATAATTTATGACAGATTAATGTTTGACAACTTTAAACATTAACAATCATGGTGCCTTTGCCAAATGTCGAGGATAAAAGTGTCAGCTAATCTTTAACATATTTAGAGCCATCCCTAAGACTAGGAGTTTTGACTGAGTTCCCTTCGTCGTCTCTGTTTGAACATTGAGGATTTCAAGATTTTTGTTGTTAACAGTTTACATATTGTAGGCCAGGAGTTATTTTTTTTTTGTTTATTTTTGTTTATTTTTTATTTTTTTCATTTTTTCCCCTGGTACTACTTACAATTTTCACCAGACCCGATTTTGACATTTTTGTGCATTGATGCCCTTTCGAGTTTTCATCGTGCTGGTGGTTTTGATTTTGTCATAAACTAATTTTTTATTCACAGTGCCCTTGCGGGTTTTCATCACGCCCTTTCAATCTATGCTTACTTTATAGATTTTCATTTTGAATACCTTCTCGGTTTCTCTATGCCTCTTGAGTTGTGACTCAAGTTGAGTTGTGAGATCGAACACTCTATTTTTCTAGTGGCACTAGTTCTTGAGTTATAGATCTGGACTCCCCTCTCGAGTTCCTCTGATGATTTTCCTGGTGCGGTGACTCAAGTTGAGTTTTGAGATCAATGAATCTATACTTCAAGTTGCTTTTTTTTTCAAATATCCGATCTGATCTCCCCGCTCGGGTCTTCTAATGACTTTGATGACTTGAAATCCGAATTAAGTGACAAAATCAACTACACCCTGACGATGTTTTTCATGACATGCTTCCACCATCACTAAGTTACCTTAAATCATTCCTTGATCTTAGATTACTTTAAATAGAATGAAACGTAAGCTTAGGCTAGGGTTGCGAAAGGATGAAGAAAATCTAAATCTGGATTTATTGAGGGATAGAATGGACCTAGGTAGGGCTGTCAACGGATAAGTATCCGATCGGATACTGCTATATCCGATCGGATACTGCTATATCCGAATTCGAATCCGAAAAAAAATAATACTATCCGAATTCGAATTCGAATCCGATCGGATATCCCTAATAAACATTCGAATTCGAATCCGAAAAAGATATCGGATATCCGATAATATCCGATCCGATCAGAGTTCGCACAGTCGAAACCCAGAGATTTCATCCGAAAAATTACTCCGGCGGGTTCAGATCGTAGAGAGAGAGATAGAGAGAGAGAGAATATGTACTTGGATTCTCGCCGGCGGGAGTAGATGTGTCGGAGTTCGCACAGTTGAATGTTGAAACCCACGTTTTTCCTTCAAAAAAATTACTCCGATTGGTTCAGATCGGAGGGAGAGAGAGAGAGAGGGAGAGAGAAAGAGAGAGAGAGTTTTAGGCCGGAGTAATGCCCTCATTTATAGATCGATCGAAACGGGAACCTCCATTATCGTCTGGTGTTTTGGTGCTGGCGGGTTTGAGAAGACGATGTGTTTGAAATTAAGTTTTGTTGTATGACAGAAATACTTAACACTGTATATTTATATCTATAAGGTTTTGTTATAAAACAGAAATACATAATATGTGTATTGTTATCGGAGCGGATATTATCAAATTCGGATATCGCAATATCCGAATTCGTATCCGAAACTCATTCGAATGTTTAAATGACATCCGAATCCGATATCCGAAAATTTCGGATAATATCCGATTTTTCGAATTCGAATTCGGATTTCGACTATCCATTGACACCCTTAGACCTAGGGTTTCTCTATTTTTTGTTTCTAAAATATGATCTATGTATCTTCCCAATTTCCTACAAACTTGTTTAGGTAGGAGATTTGGGTCGAGCTTAAGATCAAACATTCGAGATTTTTGACTTTTTGATTTTTTTTGTACTTTTAGCCATTCACAGTATATCCTCATGCGGGCTAAGAGTATACTTTGCCATTTTCTTTTGACTTTAGATCTCTTTTTTTAAAAAATTTTTTGATAATGGTGACTTGCCCCGGTCCTAGGTTAATAAATGAACTTGAAGGCTCAAAAGGGTTAACTAAGGGTGGATAATTGTTCAAGTAGTAGAAAGAAGGCCTCTCTTCATTTCAAGGGATAACTTTAGGCGTAATATTTTTTGATAGTGTCAACATTGATTGGTTGTGAAAAGACTTCCCCGTCCATTTTTGTGAGGATTAGCGCTCCTCCAGACAATACCTTTTGGATGACAAATGACCCCTCGTAATTTGGATAAAACTTTCCTCTTGTGTCTTCTTATATTGTTAGAATCTTCTTCAAGATAAGGTCTTCTGGTGAGAACTCTCTAGGTTCAACCTTCTTGTTATAAGCTCGTGCTATTCTCCGTTGATAAGTTTGACTATGGCAAATTGTTGAAAGATGTTTATCCTCTATTAAGTTCAACTGATCGAATCAGGCTTGGATTCATTCTACTTCATCTAGTTCAACTTCTTTTAAGATCCGAAGGGAGGGAATCTCAACTTCAACCAGCAAGACTACTTCCATTCTGTAGACTAGTGAATAGGGTGTTGCCCCAATCGAGGTTCAGATTGACGTTCGATAAACATGTAGAGCGAAGGTTAACATCTCGTACCAATTTTTGTAAGTGACAGCCATTTTTTCGATGATCTTCTTGATATTTTTGTTGGCGACTTCGACTGTTCCGTTCATCTTCGATCTATAGATAACTGAGTTGTGATGGGTAATCTAAAAATCTTTACACATTTTGGACATGTTTTTGTTCTTGAGATTCTTAGCGTTATCGGTTATTATCCCGCTTGGGAGGTCGTACCGACATATGATGTTATTTTGTACAAACGTCAAGACGTTGCCCCTTGTAAATTGGTGTAGGATACGACTTCTACCCATTTTGTAAAGTAGTGTATGGAAACTAAGATGAAATGATGCCCATTAGAAACTTGAGGATTGATTTGCTCGGTGACGTCCATGCCCCAGAATGAGAAGGACCAGGGAGAAGTCATGTTGTGCAATTCTGAACGTGGTGCGTTGATCTTGTTGATGTAAATTTGACACAAGTGACACTTTTGAACATGTTGGTACCCGTCGCTCTCCGACTATCCAGTAGTAACCCATTCTCATTATCTTCTTTGCGAGCATATGTTCATTCATGTGAGGTCTACAGACTCCACCATGTACGATCTCGATTAAACGTTGAGCTTCTGTTTCTGTTACACACCTGAGGAGGACCTCGTGGTGTGATTTCTTATATAAGACTCCACTACTCAAGAAAAATTGTCCTGCCAATCTCTAAATAATCTTCCGATCATTTGTTGTGATATTGAGGGGAAAACTTCAATCCTCCAAGAATGCCTTGATATCTACATACCATGGTTTTTCCACAGGTTCTCCGACTTAGATAGACAAACAGTAGGCTGGTTCGACTTGAATGCCAATCTCAAGAGGGTCAACAATGGTGTCTTCGGAGATGCTGATCATTGAAGCAAGAGAGGCCAGTGCGTCTGCAAACTGGTTCTTAGCCCTTGGTATATAGGTGAATGAGATTCGAATGAAGTTCAAGCTTAGATCCTCGAGATACTTATGATAAGGAACCACTTTCTGCTCTCGGGTCTTCCATTCTCCCGTTGTTTGATAGACTACCAGAATTGAGTCTTCAAAATAGGTTAGAGTTTACATCAAACACCTCAGTCAACACTCTCATCTCTCAAAATCAAAATAACACCATTATTCGCATCACCACCTAATTTAGAGACCTCATCTTAAACCCTTTAGCATCTTCTCCAAACCCACCAACTCTTATTTTATCCTCAAATTCCATCACTCCATCCAACATTATACCACTCATATTACCTTCAAATCCACCACTATTCATCATTCACATACCCATTTTGTCTTTTGCTACTACACAATCACCACCTCTCATCCTTTATGTTGAACTAGAGTTTCCCTAATTTACTTTCAAAACTCCCAAACCCTTCCTTTATGTATCTAACAAGGCTGTGCATTGGAGTTATGAAACAGGTTTAGTATTCCTAAAAGGAGGAGGAAAAGTTAAGGAGATAGAGAAGGTTGAAAAACTAGAGAAGACAGAGGAGCCCAAGCATGTAAACCACTTACTAAAATAAGAAGAGTGGTGAGAATGATTGAAATGGAAGAAATAGAAAAAGAGAAAGACAATGAGAAGAAGATCGAAAAATAAAAAGGAAAGCAGATAGTGATAGAGGTTGGTTAAACTAGCAAAAAGGTGCATAATGAATAGACTAAGAGTACAAAATAGGCAACTGACAAAGGGTTAGTTGTTGATACAGAGAAAATTTAACAGTTAGAATAGATAGTTGAAGTAGAGGTTATAGTTGATAGATAGTATGATGTGATTCCTCTTAGAAACTCCTCTTGATGATCTCTTCTAGGAATCTTTTAATTCGAAGGAAACGCAAGTTGTGTAGCAACAAAAGATGATGTTGATCGGATTAGAACCTTAAGGAAGCTATGTCCTTAAAACCCCAACCTTGAGACACCACAAAGGATGATCACTCCTTTGATAAGTCGAAGATTCATACTCTCCTCCAAGAACTCAAACAAGAACTCATAAAGAACTAATAAAGATCTCATAAAAAACTCAAACTAGAACATATGAAACAAAACAAAGTTCTTGAAGAAACTTCAATTCTCATAAAATATAAATTGTCAATTGTGTCTCAATTACAAGATGAGGTGCCCTTTTATAGATAAATTAGATCAAGATTGATTCTAATTAGTCCTTAGGAAATAAAGAAATCAAAACTAAGGTTAATGAACATAAAAATTTCCAATTAACCCTTGCATCCAAATTGATCTCTTGCATCAAAAGATAGTTGACCATCCTTAATGAAACTTTGATATCTCTGAAGTTAGCCTTAAAATCTTCTAAAATGGCCTCTTTGTATTGTACTTCCACAATCAAGTCTTGCAATGCCTCTTCCATTCTCTTTGTCCTTGTCCTAGTAATCGGACCGCCAATTCCTTGCAATGGTTCTTGAGAAGACTTGGAAACATCAACTTGAGTTATTTGATCAGCAACTCGATCTTCATTATTCTCCCCCTCTTCGAAAAGATTCTTCTTCGAATCACCTACATTAAACAAGAATAAATCAGCAACATTAAAAGTTGCACTAATATTATCATAATCACTTGGCAAATCGAGTTTGTAGGCGTTATCATTCATCCGTTCCAAGACTTGAAATGGACCATCTCCTCGAGACTGCAATTTTGATTTCCTTTGCGTAGGAAACCACTCCTTACGCAAGTACACCCAAACCCAATCTTTAGGGTGGAAAACAACTTTCAAGCGGTCCTTATTGGCTTGCTTAGCATATTGCTCATTCTTCCTGTCAATGTTGACTCGAACTTTGGCATGTAAATCTTTCACAAAATCTGCCTTTTTCTTACCATCAAGATTAACATGTTCATTAGTAGGCAAAGGTAAAATATCCACAGGCGTTAAAGGATTAAAATCATAAACAATCTCAAATGGAGAAAATAAAGTAGTTGAATGAATAGTCCTATTATATGCGAACTCAATATGTGGTAAACACTTCTCCCATTGTTTTAAATTTTTTTGTATGATAGCACGCAACAAAGTAGTGAGTGTCTTATTAACTACTTCAGTTTGGCCATCAGTTTGAGGATGTGTGCAGCAGTAGAAAATAGAAGTTTAGTTCCTAATTTACTCCATAAAGTATGCCAAAAATAACTTCGGAACTTAACATCTCTGTCACGAACAATTGACTTAAGTAGCCCATGCAATCGAACTACCTCTTTAAAGAACAAATCAACAATATGTGTTGCGTCGTTGGTTTTAGTACATGCAATAAAATGTTATTTTACTAAAACTATCAACAACAACAAATATACCATCTTTACCATTTTGAGTCCTTGGCAATTCTAAAACAAAATGCATAGAAATATCAATCCAAAGCTGATTAGGTACAGGCAAAGGGGTATACAAGCTGTAAACACCCCAATTTGAACGGGCCCTCACTCGAAAGAGCCCAAAAACTGTAATTTTCCAATAAATTGGGCCAACGGACCTCGAAGGTCCAAAACATTAAAATATGGCATTTTCACCAAAATCAAAGCCTCTAACACCTCTCAATAGGTTAGTAGGCCCACCAAAAGATTCGGCAAGCTCCCTTCTACCCCGCTCCACTCAAAACATCGATTTTTCAACAAAATAGGCCAACGGGCCTTAAAAGCTGAAAATGCTAAAAAGTAGCAACTTGATTGAACCGGGGCCCCTAAGACCACCCAATGGTAAAAGGGACCCACCAAAGGGACCGTACTCATCGTACGCTGTCCCAACCTTCACTGCTCCACACTTGCATCCAAGCGCTCGATAAATTTATCCAACGGGCCTAAAAAGCCCGATCGCCAACACGTGGCATTTTAATTGATCTAATAATTTATAAAAATCATAAAAAGATTAAAAAAAATGGAAAAATATGAGACTTGGGACGCCTATCCTTCATCCACCCACCACCGCTCCGCCTCAAAATCCACAAACACCTTAAGCCCATTAAAGGCCCATGAACCCGTAATTATCCAAAAATCAATTTCTCACCTTACCCTCCAACCTAAAATTTATCGCATACCCCCTAAACCCTAAAACCTACCCATCATCAAAGACCCTATCCAAAACAAACCCTACTCAATCCAAAACACATATAAAGCCCAAGCCCAATATATCAAAATCCATAAACTACTATCCATACCCTATTCATTTTCCAACCCACAACCCTAACCCATCAACCCTTACCCACATCAACCAATCACCCTATCTACATCAAAAGATGACACATGTCATCACAACCCTTCACCTCCCTCATCTAATCACCTACCCCATTACTATTCTCTAAACAACTCATCTAACCCACCTCACATCTCTTCTAAATCACCTCAACCCATACCCTACCCTAACCTAACCTATCACCATTCTCTAACATCACCAACCACTCACACCTCAACCCATACCCTAATCCATCACCTTTCCCTAACATCATCAACTACCCACATCACCACCCATATCTCTTACATCTCAATCCATCATTCTCCCTTAAAACACTCCAACAAAATCACCTCAACCCATACCTCCGTCATCATCAACTAACCAACCCATACTCTTCTCTCTAATCAAACAACCAACATCAACCAATCAACCAATCTCATCACCACACTCTCTCATCACATATGCCACATGGCATCATCCCCTTTCTCCTCTCAAAAATCAATCCACCAACCTCTTACACAATCCATTCTCCTAAATCTAAACACCTCACCTCTTCAACCAACCTAACACTCATTCTCCAAACAATCCTCTTACACCCCCACTCCCCCCATCAACCATCACTTATCTCATCCTACCAAACACTCTACCCAAATGGATTTGGGTAGGATCCAAACCATTTGGATCAAAACTTTACCCATTTTCACTCATTACATAATTACCCTCTATTTTACTTTAAATTTCCCACCTTTCACCCTTAAAACCTATGCCATTATCCCTCATTTCAAGCCTTCACCCCACTATACCCTTAAACCTCCTCCAAACATCTATAAATACCCCTCCCCTCCTTCCAAAAGGGGTTATCAAGTCTTACCAAAAAAAAAAAAAAACAAAAGTCTACTCTCTCTCCTCATCTCTAATCCCACACTAATCTCTCACAAAAATATATATATTCTCTCAAATTTTACTAAGGACCTAAGAAGACTCATAGAAGAAGACATAGGAGAGAAGAAGAAGAAGAAAAGGAAATCAAAGATACAAGGTGGGTTCGAAGCACATCCCCCCCTTCTCTCTCTCTTTATCCTCTCCTTTTCCCTCTTCTAATATCCCATTCTTCTCTTTCATTTTTATTTTAAATGAGTAGACCCTAAGGCTAAAGGTTCATAAGGGTCATTTCCATCAATGATTTATGATCAAGCTGAAAATAAATCTCTTACTTGGGAACAAAATGCACACACGAGACACTTTTAGTTTCTCTTTTTTTTATTATCAAATGACCGAGTTATGTAGAGGTTACCGCCACTTGGTAGGGATAAAAGGGTGCCTATCACCTTCCCTTTTCTCCAACCGAGCCGCTTACCCTGAATCCTTAGGATTGATTAGCCCCTTATCTATTGTGAGTCATTAAAAATGCCAAAAATTACAATTTTCCAAAAATGTACATCGGGTGACCATTCACACCCACTTACAACTTGAATGGTGGCAACTCCAAACCATTGTAGATGCGGCCGTCATAATGACGAAATCCACAAGTCTACAGCTGGCGACTCCGCTGGGGACATGGCTCATCCCTCATGACAACTCGGTTATCTTTGAAAAAAAAAACTTTGCGTACTAACATTGCTTATTGTTGTTTGTCTCTTACTTTTTTTTTTTTCAAGTTCAAATTGTAATATTTACTTAATGATGTTGTTTTCATTCAAGGTTTGTAAGGGGGTCGATGAAAAATAATGAAAAAAAATGGCACGTGCACTTGCGAGCATAGCCTCACTTCCAAGTCACCCCACCCTCAATATACTTAGCCCCGATGCTTAGTAGTTCCATGGCTTGAGATCGTTATTTCAAGTGTCGGGAACGAACACATCAAATCCGATCACCAACCAACGACGTGTGTACTTTGGTATGCATCGAGGTTTGAAGATCGCGTAACTGTGAAGCCACCCACTAGCCGCATGCATATGCCCGATTAGTCAATGCTAGGAAATGAGTTTCCAACGTTACATCGACCCCCAAATAAGGTTGTAATTGTGCAAGTTGTTGTCGGGCCTAGAAGCTCAAGTTGTAAGCCCCATGCGGTACCCTTAGATCATTAGGTAGATGTTTTCATTTTTTTATCCTCCCTTAGGTAAAAAGGAGTAATACACATAGCATCGTCAAAAAAAAAAAAAAAGAGAAAAACAGTGAGCAAAGGACTTAAAACAGGGAGACATGAAAAAAAGGGGCAAAGAAAATAGTTCTGTGAATTACCAAAAACTGGATTTCTTTCTGGTCCGTGTCCATGACACGGATGGACAAAAATGAGTATCATCCGTATTGGGAACATGGTTGAGTCAAAGCATGCCTCATCTGTGTTGGGAACACTGTTGAAACAGCGACTACTTTACCCGTGTTTTGAGCACGGTTGAAACAGTAAATGTCTCATCCGTGCCCAAAACACGGATAACAGAATGAGGGTTACATCCGTGCCATTAACACGGACCAGATTGAACTCAACCCTACAAAATGAACTCGACAGTCCATTTTTTAATAGGCTCACTTACTATTGATCAAACATTGATGACCCTTAAAAAAAAAATCCCAAGTTTTGGACAAATTAAATAAAATGGATCTTTGTTAGTCAATGTTTTTGAAAATAAAACAAAAAAAAAATGAGAAAAAAAGGGGGGGGAAGAATTTACGGATTCTCCAACACGAAAAAATCTTGCGAATCGGGTCCCCACTCTTATCCATTTAAACCGGGCCCACAACCCATACCATTTCAACTGGGTTATGACCCAGATCCAATCCAACTGGGTCCACGACCCAGACCCATTTTTAATTGGGTTCACGACCCAGATCCATTTTCAACTTGGTTATGACCCAGATCCAATCCAACTGGGTCCACGACCCAGACCCATTTTTAACTAGATCCACGACCCAGATCCATTTTCAATTGGGTTATGACCCAGATCCATTCTCAACTAGGTCCACGACCCAGATCCATTTTCAACTGGGTTACAACCCAGATCCAATCTAACTAGGTCCAAGACTTGGATCCACCTCAATTGGGTCCACGACCAAGATCCAATCCAACTGGGTCCACGACCCAGACCCATTTTCAACTGGGTCCACGACCCAGATCCAATCCAACTGGGTCCACAACCCAGATCCATTTCTGATTGGGTCCACGACTCATATCCAATCCAATTGGGTCCAAAACCCAGATCCGTTTCAACTGGGTCCACGAACCAGATCCATTTTCAACGAGGTTATGACCCAGATCCATTTCGACTAGGTCCACGACCTAGATCCACTACAAACGGAATCCATATCAAATTTCAAACGAAGGCCACGATCTAACAATCGACCAATTCAAGGGAATTCAATCTTTAAAAAAAAAAAAAAAACAAGATTTCAAAAAAGCATCAATTAAAGTCCTTAATCAAAGTCGGTGCCTAGAAAAATCTTACCCTGTTTATACGAGGGGGATAGACTACGTCTATTCAGGGAATAAGATGATTTAAGAGTGCCATAGTGCGCCGCCTCTTCCTTGGAGATCTGCCTGGCCGACGATGATTTCATAAAACTGAATTGGAGGCTACCAAAAACATGGGTTGTTCCAACTCGATTTATCTCAGAAAATACCTTTTTTAAAATGTTTTCCGACTCCGTGTCGATGCTAGCCCCGTGCTAATGAAACTACTTTTTTCAAAATGTTTTCCCGACTCCGTGTTGATGCCAGCCCTGTGCTAATGAAACTACTTTTCCAAAATATTTTCCCGGCTCTATGTCGATGCCAGCTCCGTGTTGAGATAATTTCACTTTCAAAATGTTTTTCCCGACTCCGTGTCGATTCCAGCTCCGTGCTGATGAAACTATCGTTTTCAAAATGCTTTCCCGACTCCGTGTCAATGCCAGCTCTGTGCTGATGAAATTATCTTTTCAAAATATTTTCCCGACTCCACGTCGATGCCAGTCCCGTGCTGATGAAATTACTTTTTCACAATGCTTTCCTGACTCAATGTCGATGCCAGCTCCGTGCTGATTAAATTACTTTTTCAAAAAAATTTTCCGACTCCGTGTCGATGCCAGCTCCGGGCTGATGAAATTACCCTTTTAAAACGATTTACCGACCTCGTGTCGATGCCAGCCCCGCGCTGAGTAAATTTTGTTTTCCAAAATATTTCATCGACTCCGTGTCGATGCCAGCTCCGTGCTAATGTAATTCTTTTGTAAAATATTATACCAACTCCGTGATGATACCGGCTCCGCGCAGAGAAACTATTTTTTGTAAACAAGATAGTAACGCTTGTGTAGACACCCCATTTTTGCACTCGCCTGATTAATCAATTCGTCAACCCGATCGCAATGATTCCCAATGATGGATTTGTATTCCATTGCTTTATTTTGTTACTAGATGTGTTTCAGAAATCCGGATGAGGTATCTCGAACTGACAAAATCTTAAAAATCACGCTACGCTAGGAAAATACGACTCCAGAAACATAGAAATCATCATCTTGCAAATCAAAAAGAAGCTTCACGATAAAAATCACTAAAAATTGACCAAATTACCAAAATACCCCTAACATCAAAACAACCCTAGAGCCTACATTACGCTTAGGAAAACCCATTCAAACACATAAAACAACAAATCGGAACCAAATAAATCATTTCACCAATTTTAACGAATTCGACAAAATTACGAAAATACCCCTCATAAAGTTCACAACCATTTCATACAAAAAAACTTCATAAATGATAAAAACAAACATTCCCATTGAATTCCTTACGAAAAACTGATTCCAAAACATCCTGGAACATGGAAAAACGACTTAAAACGTAAAAAATCCTCTCCGAGGGCAAAATGGTAATTTCACAATTTTAAAAATTAAAGATTTCAAAATTAATAAATAAATCATTAAATAATGTAAAGTGAAACATTAATAAAATTAATTTTAAAATGTGAACAAAAAAATCGATCAATCAGACTTTCAGGTAAAATTGTTGAGGGTTCGCAAGATATTTTTTTAAGGACCCCTCCATTTGGGGGTCCAAAATTAAAGATATAATAGAGAGGGGTTCTCCAAAAATTTAAAGTCAATCAAGCAAGACTAAAGTCAAGATATTAAAGTCAATCAAATAAAACTAAAGTCAACATTAAAGTCAATTAAGTAAGACTAAAGTCAAGTATTAAAGTCAATCTCATAAGACTAAAGTCAAAATCTTAAATCAAAACCCTAATCTAAACTAATCAAGTCAATCTCATAAGACTAAAGTAAAAACCCTAAATCAAAACCCTAATCTAAACTAATCAAGTCAATCTCCTAAGACTAAAGTCAAAACCCTAAGTCAAAACCCTAAAGACTAAGTCCATCTCATGAGACTAAAGTCTAAACCCTAATTGAAACCCTAAAAAGAAACCCTAATCAAACCCTAATACTTATAAAAACTTTATAAATAGGAGCCTCCACACTCTATTTTCGTATCAAAGAAAAAACTTAGAAAAAGTAGGTGAAGAAGCCTCCACAACCTCCCCAAAACCCTAATTTTGGAGCCCCAACTCCTTCCCTAACAGCCCTACTCCGATTTTAGCCTAAAAAACACCTAGAAACCTTTCAAAAATACCCCAAAAATCACCAAAAAATTCAAAGCATCCAGATCCAAGAAGGAGATACCTTGCCTCGGAGATCAGAAATCAGATCCGGAGACAGAACAAAGTAAGGAGTACGGTACAAGGAGCTGTTTTCACCAGATCTGAGGGAATAGTACTTTTACAGATCGAAGGTAAGGTTTTTCATTATTTTTTAATCTAGGTTTTGTCATTAGCGATGTAGTTATACTTGGAATAAGTAGAGACCGGCATTGGCCGGCGGGGTTGGTGCCTAACACCTTCCAACCCCGTAACATGATCCCCGGATTCGGATTTTTTGTGGTAGATTAGTGTTTATCCGTTTTAGAGTCAGTTTGGTTCCTAGACCATAATAACTAGGTGGCGACTCCCAAACCTCAAAGGTCAAAAGCGGATCCGCGCATCCCGCGGATCGAGGGCACTTTCAGTGGCGACTCCACTGGGGACTATTGAGGATCAAACTTGAAAAACCCCAAGTATGGGAGCATTGCCAAGATGACCTAATTTTTTTTTTTATTTAGTTGGATTTATTTTATTTATTTTTTCTGTTTATTTATTTATTTTTATCTTGATTGTAGATGATTTTGGGTATTGCATTTTTTTTTCCAATTAAGGATCACTTTTTGATGACCCCTAAATAATGAAAGATTCAAATTGACATATGAAAATGATGGAATGATGAAGGTTGGGACAGTAATGTTAAAACGTTTTTACCAAATATTCTAGTGAGAATTAAGTCTGGGAACCTATTAATAAAACGTAGATCTCATCGAGTAGATTAATTTAGAACTTGAGTTCACTCAATTTCGTTATCGAAAGCCTTAGATATCATCGATGCAAGTTCAATCTGTAAATCTGGAATTGTTGTTGAATGAAAGTTGGGATAGCAATGTTAAAACTTTTTTACAAAACATTCTAGTGAGAATTAAGTCTGGGAACCTCTTAATAAAACGTAGATCTCATTGAGTAGATTAATTTAGAATCTGAGTTCACTCAATTTCATTATCAGAAGCCTTAGATATCATCAATGTAAGTTCAATCTGTAAATCTGGAATTGTTGCTGAATGAAGGTTGGGACAGCAATGTTAAAACGTTTTCACAGAATATTCTAGTGAGAATTAAGTCTGGGAACCTCTTAGTAAAATGTAGATCTCATCGAGTAGATTAATTTAAAACTTGAGTTCACTCGATTTCGTTATCAGAAGCCTTAGATATCATCGATGCAAGTTCAATCTGTAAATCTGGAATTATTTCTGAATGAAGGTTGGGACAACAATGTTAAAACGTTTTTACAGAACATTCTGTTGAGAATTAAGTCTAGGCACCTCTTAATAAAATGTAGATCTCATCGATTAGATTAATTTAAAACTTGAGTTCACTTGATTTCGTTATCGGGAGCCTTAGATATCATCGATGTAAGTTCGGATTGTATTTTCCAAAATAGCACAATTAATGTTCCTGAGAGTGAGCTCATCTCAACCATTGTCATTCTATCATCAATGTAACATCTATTGGAATCTCGATTTATTTTGGATCACCCAAAAATAACCCTTGATTAGACCATAGACAACAAATTTATGGGCTTTTTTAATGTTGGATCAGATTAATTATTATTTGTGTTATATGCCCATATAATGTGCCATGATCTCTACATATATATTTGTGATGTGTTTGCTTTCATCTTAATTTCGATGTGATGGGTTTTGTATTATTTTCTTGATCAATATTCATTTGATATCCATATGTGATGACATAATCTGGCCCATGAGCCCATGTGTTTGACAAAGGCCTCGGGCACACCCCACCCTGTTTTGCACACTTACACGTCCTATATAGCCAACGTGGCACTAGTGCGTGGCCCGATCTCTTCGGAGATGTGACGTCATTCATGAAAACCACAACTCCAGTCACGTACCTTAGGGTATATCAAACTGGGGCATCAATACCATCTAATTAGGTGATTCTGAGAGATGTATTGATGCACCCAAGCTGGAGTGACCTGAGCCTTTGACCTATTGTGAGTCACACAGTCACATGTCCCGATTACCAACGTAGTACTAGTACGTGGTCGGTCCCCTTGTGGGATGTCAAACCATTTATGAAAGCTACAACTCTTGATTTGTACCCTGTAGGTATAAAAGATAATCTAAGTATATCAATTGCACTTCTTGGTCAAAATCGGTGTGCCTAAGCAAGATCTTGCCTCGCTGTACTTTACTGTACGAGGGGGATAGACTACGTCTATTCTAGACGAGAGGTATTTAAGTGGGCCCTTGCTCAGTATTGTGCGCCACCTCTCAACTGGAGATCAAACTGGCTATTTTTGGCTTCAGAGAAGTGAATTGAGGTTTTAGATTATCACCTATACGGTATATCAAACCAAGTCACCACGTATCGAAAGGTATATAGGTGTGCTTGGGCAAGAGTGGCTAGATAAAAATGCATTGCACGTAGTAAGCTTAGAGTCTAGAAACCTTCCCTGTAGGTCACGACTCGAACTTATCGTGGGTGTTCCCGGGTTGTTTATTAAATGGAACCTTTGGATTGATGAATATATGTGAATGATGTGAATGATGAGATCAAAGTGTATGATTGTCCTCAAGGATCAAAAATTTGTTTTAAAAATTAAAATGGGTGCACCGACCCAATAAAGAATCCATTCTTTTACAATAATGATCCAGTCCATCCCGATCCAATAATCATGGTGGGTTGGGCCATTTAAATTGAAATAAAAATCAAATTTTCAAAGAAGAAAAATGGTTTACGAAGGGAAAGTGTTTTCTAGAAAAAGTGTTTTCCAGAAAAAGTGTTATTCTCTAGAAAATAATGTTTTCTAAGAAAAATGTTTTTTCCAGAAAAATAAGATTTTTCAAGAGAAAATATTTTCCAAATAACAAACTATTTTTCAGAGAAAAAAATAATTTTCAGAAGAAAATATTTTCCGAAAGAAAAGAAAAATGAAGGAAAAATGATTTACAAAAGATCTATTTTTGCATGAAAAATTTTTGAAATGTGTTTTTCACCAAATTTTTTTTTTTTTCATGGACTTTGTAAAATTATCAAAATATGTTTTTTTCTAAAAAGAAAATGACTTGTAAAAAAAGAAAAATAATCAGATTTGTGAAAGTTTTATTCAATGAAAGCATTATTTCCAATAATTTTCAAGAGTGCAATAAAATTGTTTCCTTCTGAATAATCATTGAGCGGATGAATTGTTTAATGGATTGGTGCACAGAATTTAATAAAATCTCAGGGTTCATTTAATAAAATGTTATCAAGGGGGTGACACTGAAATTGATTAAATTCACCTTCAAAGAGGTTTAAGGGTTATCATTGTACCTAAGCTCAATCGTCCATCGTCTAGCTAGGGTTACTAGTCCAGTCTGTTGGAACGAACGTCATCGTCAAATCAATCCTTTAGAATTTCTCAACATCGCCCAGTTATTCCCTGAAGATCATAGTACTTTAGTCTTGTCGGTTATAAGAAATGTCTCAGTCCTCAGTCCTAATCAAGCCCGTTGTGGGTAGTTGTATTGAGTTTTCATGAGTTATTTGAGTTAGCTCGAGTCCAATTTTTCAATGTCATATTTTCTTTAGATCGAGTCTACTTTTTTTCTGTTGAGTCGAGTTAGTTTGTTGAGTCTTAGAGGTGTCTGTCGCCCCTTTTGAATTTGATTGAGTAAAGGAAATATTTGAATACCTCGAGTGCATTAACGAATTAACTACTAATCTGACTTCAAGGATAGATTTCTTTCCTGAGCAAGAAGATAAGAGTCAGGTTCAACGTTTAATCGAGAAACAAGGTTATTGACCTCAAAACAGAAAATATTCCTAAAGAGATTCAAATAGAAACCCTCCTATCCCTAGATGAACACGAGGGATAATGAATTTACGCAGAAATTTCAAAAGACTTGTTCGTGTGATCCTATGAGGAGTGTTAGGTGCAAGCTTGGAGTGTTTTGTTCAACACGGAATAGATACTCGCTTGATGAGATGAAAAATCGATAGAGATGTTAAAAAACGTATCAACACTATCCTACTACATCTTGAGTTTCAAATCACATATTATCGGTCGATATGGGGGTATGTTTTGAACTGATCTCTGATAATGGGTCGTACTTCAAAGCATAAATCATTACTCTATGTTTAAAGTTGAAGATCCAGAAGCACAAATCATCCCCCTACCGTCCTCAGATCAATGGAACGGTTGAAACAGTTAGTAAGAGTCTCAAGACTATTATCAGGAAAATGTGTCAATCACATCAAGATTGGTCAGAAAAATTATCATTCACGCTATAGACATATCGAACTTCAATTCGATCCTCTACTAGAGCTACTCCCTACTCCTTAGTGTATGGCATGGAAGTAGTCTTGCCAGTTGAAATGAAAATTTCGTCTCTCAGGGTCTTGTTGGAAAATCATTTGTTAGAACCAGATTGGGTTCGTCAAGCAGTATGAAGAATTAAACTTGATTGAAGAAAACGAGTTAAAGCCCTGTACCATGTGCAAGCTTATCTAAGAAGAGTCACCCGTGCTTTGACAAAAAGGTCAAAGCTCATCATTTACAAGTCAAGGATTTAACTATCAGACTTCAAAGAAAATTGAACACTCCTCCTCGACTATAGAAGAAAGTCTGAACCCAATTGGAGAAATTCATTCATTAAGGAAATACTGTCTGGAAAAGTCGTCAGACTTCAAGATCATGATGAAAGTGAACTACCAGAACCAACCAACCTTGACCAGATCAAGCGGTACTACATTTAAGGAGGTCATCTTTTGCCGAATCAATTTTCCTGTTACCAAGTTCAATATATCCTTTCTCAACCCCTTTGCAACCTTTTTCAAAAAGAAAAATTATGCCTTTTCTTTCTTAGCCCGATCACCTAACCTAGGGGAGGGAAGTTCCGAACTACGTTTTGGTCTGATCCCAAAAATTTGGGGTACGTAGGTAACCTGAGAAGTTATTTCAGGCCCGACCACATCAAAATAAAAAAATAGATTCCTCGACAAAGAAAGAATCTAAAAGAAAAAATTCAAAAGAAAAAGAAATATCTACAAAATGGGGAAGAAAATTCAAAACAAAATAAAAGAAATGCCACACAAGGGGCATTCGGGTTTTTGAGCTTCAAAATCCCTTTCTTTTTATACCCAGTCCTAAGCTTACCCATGAAAGTCCTCTTAAGTACCGTGCGAGAAGTCAAGGAAGATAGCAAAGCATGATCAGACATCAACTCCAGAAGTTCAGAAGGGAAGAAAAAAAAAGTCTGCTAAGTTGAAAACCCAAAAAGGGCAGCTTAGGCAAAAATTAAGGCAAGCTTGCAAGGTTGAAAATCTGAAAGGACGACCTTGGCAACAATCAGAGCAAAGAAAAGAAAAAAAATTGTAAGCTCGTTAGATCGAAAACCTAAAAAGGCGATCTAAGCAAAAGCTAGGGCATGCTCGCTAGATTGAAAACCTGAAAAGGTAATCTAGGCAAAATTTAGAGCAATGAAAAAATAAAAGAAAATCTCCGTTGAGTTGAGAAGCTGAAAAGACAGTCCGAGCCAAAACATCAGAAGTTCGAATGATCAAGTTTCAATACCCAGTTTGAACCAAATATAGACTCATTGGATACAAGTATCTCGCCTATGATTGATCTGAAGAGTTTCATATCCCTAAGTGAACCGACGGGGAGAAAGAACAAATTCTATGATGAATTTTAGAAAGAAATATTTTGCTCCAATTTCTTTAAGCCTGACTCAAAATCTTTAATATAAAAAGTCAAAATTAAAAGTTAAACCTTTATTGCGCTTGCGGTAATCAAGGATTTCAAACTTTCATAACAAGGGCACTTCCTTTTTCTAAAGAGTACAGTTTCCCCTTTTACACTAGGGGCATTTATTTTCAAATTATATTTGATTATCCCCAGTGCAATGTTCCTTGTCAAACTAGGGGCATTTTTGTTCTGATGCCTGGTCAATTTCAACCCCAAAGGATAAGGTTAACTTTGAATAAAGGTTACCCTCTTGATAGCAATTTTGAAAACTCCTCAGATTCAAAGAGAGTTAAAATGTTTACCGGACCTTCATAAAATCCAACTTTTTTTTAAAAAAAAAAAAAAAAAATTCAAATGCGAGGTTAATCTCATGTTCGTTCCCAAAAAGAATTAGTTCATTACTCTTTCACTCCGAGTAGGTAGAGTAGAACTTCCAAAAAAAAAAATATAGTTCATTACTCTTTCACCTTGGGCAGGTAGAGTAGGATTCCCAAAAAAATTAGTTCATTACTCTTTCACTCCGAGTAGGTAGAGTAGAACTTTCCAAAAAAATTTCATTACTCTTTCACCCTGGGCAGGTAGAGTAGGACTCTCAAAACAATTAGTTCATTACTCTTTCACTCCGAGTAGGTAGAGTAGAACTTCCCAAAAAAATTAGTTTATTACTCTTTCACCTTGGGCAGGTAGAGTAGGACTCTCAAAAAGCTTAGTTCATTACTCTTTCACTCCGAGTAGGTAGAGTAGAACTTCCCAAAATAATTAGTTCATTACTCTTTCACTCCGAGTAGGTAGAGTAGAACTTCCCGAAATAATTAGTTCATTAATCTTTCACCCTGGGCAGGTAGAGTAGGACTCTCAAAAAACTTAGTTCATTACTCTTTCACTCCGAGTAGGTAGAGTAGAACTTTCCAAAAAAAAAAAAGATTAGTTCATTACTCTTTCACCCTGGGCAGGTAGAGTAGGGCTCCCAAAAAAATTAGTTCATTACTCTTTCACTCCGAGTAGGTAGAGTAGAACTTCCCAAAAAAATTAGTTCATTACTCTTTCACCCTAGGCAAGTAGAGTAGGACTCTAAAAAAAAATATAAATTCATTACTCTTTCACTTAGAGTAAGTAGAGTAGGACATTCAACTTTCTCCCAACTTTTGCTCAGATTTGTCTCAAATCTCATTCAAATTTTCTCGAGTTTTGTTTTACTCAGTTTCACACAATGCACACACTTGCACATTTGTTTTATTAGTCAAGGAGAATTTTCTAAAATTCAAGGATCTGACACTATCAGTGAGAGCTCTCGCTCAAGGACCTGACAACTTTTTAGTTCGGGGAGAGCTTTACCTTCAAGGATCCGAACGCCTCGACGAATTGCTAAATCAAGCTGCAAAATGAACTGTCACTAGCTTTGACATTCAGATATCGCACTATCTACCAAAATAGATTTGCTATCTAGTTTGCTTCAACCCTCTGCCAAAGAGGGGCATCTGTAGACACCCCATTTTTGCACTCGCCTGATTAATCAACTCGTCAACCTGATCGCAATGATTCCCAATGATGGATTTGTATTCCATTGCTTTATTTTGTTACTAGATGTGTTTCAGAAATCCGGATGAGGTATCTCGAACTGACAAAATCTTAAAAATCACGCTACGCTAGGAAAATACGACTCCAGAAACATAGAAATCATCATCTTGCAAATCAAAAAGAAGCTTCACGATAAAAATCACTAAAAATTGACCAAATTACCAAAATACCCCTAACATCAAAACAACCCTAGAGCTTACATTACGCTTAGGAAAACCCATTCAAACACATAAAACAACAAATCGGAACCAAATAAATCATTTCACCAATTTTAACAGAATTCAACAAAATTATGAAAGTACCCCTCATAAAGTTCACGATCATTTCATACAAAAAAACTTCATAAATGACAAAAACAAACATTCCCATTGAATTCCTTACGAAAAACTGATTCTAAAACATCTTGGAACATGGAAAAACGACTTAAAACGTAA
The DNA here is from genome assembly GCF_017979445.1 of Akebia trifoliata. Taxonomy (NCBI): domain Eukaryota; kingdom Viridiplantae; phylum Streptophyta; class Magnoliopsida; order Ranunculales; family Lardizabalaceae; genus Akebia; species Akebia trifoliata. The sequence goes on from NC_141386.1 coordinate 16,015,666, forward strand.
AAAATCCTCTCCGAGGGAAAAATGGTAATTTCACAATTTTAAAAATTAAAGATTTCAAAATTAATAAATAAATCATTAAATAATGTAAAGTGAAACATTAATAAAATTAATTTTAAAATGTGAACAAAAAAATCGATCAATTAGGCTTTCAGGCAAAATTGTTGAGGGTTCGCAAGATATTTCTTTAAGGACCCCTCCATTTGGGGGTCCAAAGAATTAAAGATATAATAGAGACGGGTTCTCCAAAAATTTAAAGTCAATCAAGTAAGACTAAATTCAAGATATTAAAGTCAATCAAATAAAACTAAAGTCAAAATTAAAGTCAATTAAGTAAAACTAAAGTCAAGTATTAAAGTCAATCTCATAAGACTAAAGTCAAAATCCTAAATCAAAACTCTAATCTAAACTAATCGAGTCAATCTCATAAGACTAAAGTCAAAACCCTAAATCAAAATCTGAATCTAAACTAATCAAGTCAATCTCCTAAGACTAAAGTCAAAACCCTAAAGACTAAGTCCATGTTATGAGACCAAAGTCTAAACCCTAATTGAAACCCTAATCAAACCCTAATGCTTCTAAAAACTTTATAAATAAGAGCCTCCACACTCTCTTTTCGTATCAAAGAAAAAACCCTAGAAAAAGTAGGTGAAGAAGCCTCTACAACCTCCCCAAAACCCTAATTTTGGAGCCCCAACTCCTTTCCTAACAGCCCTACTCCGATTTTAGCCTAAAAACACCTAGAAACCTTTCAAAAACCCCAAAAATCCACAACAAATTCAAAGCATCCAGATCCAAGAAGGAGATACCTTGCCTCGGAGATCAGAAATCAGATCCGGAGACAGAACAAAGTAAGGAGTACGGTACAAGGAGCTGTTTTCACCAGATCTGAGGGAATAGTACTTTTGCAGATCGAAGGTAAGGTTTTTCATTATTTTTTAATCTAGGTTTTGTCATTAGCGATGTAGTTATACTTGGAATAAGTAGAGACCGGCATTGGCCGGGCGGGGTTGGTGCCTAACACCTTCCAACCCCGTAATATGATCCCCGGATTCAAATTTTTTGTGGTAGATTAGTGTTTATCCGTTTTAGAGTCAGTTTGGTTCCTAGACCATAATAACTAGGTGGCGACTCCCAAACCTCAAGGGCCAAAAGCGGATCCGCGCACCCAGCGGATCCGCGCGCCCCGCGGATCGAGGGCGCTTTCAGCTTGGTTTTCTGTACCCATAGGTGGCCAAGTGAAAGAAATACAAGCAGCTAGAAGTGCCTCCATATTTTCTGAAATCATCTACAGTCACCATGAGTTCTTCTGAACCAGCACAACCCCCAGTAACCGAAACGTCTGGTATCGATCCCCAAATCACAGCACTACTAAAGATAATTGAGAGGCAAGAAAAGATAATAAGTACTGTGTTAGCTAATGCCAGCATCTTACAAGCTCAAACGATATAGCAGCACGCACCCGGGTCGAATCAAGAGTTCCCGAGCAACCTCCACAGGGATCACAGACCACAATGCCACCTGTAGTGCCTGAATACCAGGGGCCTCCGCTCTATATTCCACAGAATCGACCACCCCCTATGGTCATTCCCGACGATGAATGTGAGTATAGGTCTACGGAAGCCAAAAGTGCAACAGATGAAAAATTGGCTCAACAGATCAAATCTCTACAGGAAGAGATGAGGAGGATGAAGGGCCTCAACACTATGAGCGGAACCCGATTCAAGGATCTGTGCTTCTACCCCAATACTCAATTACCGGCCAAGTTCAAGTGTCTGAAATTTGAAAAATATAACGGAGTAGGGTGTCCGCTGTCGCATCTGAATTTGTATTGTGGATCAATGTATCAGTATGGCGAGGATGACAAGTTATTGGTACAGTTGTTTCAGAGGAGCTTAACAGGGCCGGCACTCAAATGGTTTTCTGGATCGGATCACTCACTCATTAAGAACTGGCAGGACTTAGCAGAAATGTTTTGACAAAATTACTAGTTCAATACTGATGTGGGGCTAGATCGGAAGGACATGGCCAAAATGACAAAAAAAATGGAAAACGGTGAAAGAATATGCACAGAGATGGCGAGAGTCCGCCTCACAAGTAAGGCCTGTAATGACAGAGCAAGAGATGAACAACACGTTTATCTCGACACTAGGACACACCTTTTATACTTATCTGGTGGGGCACACCACAGGCACATTCTCAAACCTGGTACAAGTAGCAGATCGGGTCGAGGACAGGATTCGAACCGGTCTGATATTTGATTTCACGAGTCTAAGGGCAACAACAGGAATCCCTTCTCAGAGAAAGCCAATGCCTCCGGGTAAGAAGAGGAAAGAAACACAGGTCAATAACGTACAGCCGAATCGACCCCTCTTCATCCCTTCACCAGCACCGAGACCATAAGCACCGACAACCTCATAGGCACCAGCACCGCCAACATGGAACCCTCCACCTCAAAACCAATTCAGGGAAAATCCTCCACCAGTTGCACAATAGGCACCATTATACGGGCAGAACTAGTAGGCACGACCCAACAGAGTAAACAGAGTGTTTACCAGATTACCCATGCCACTATCAGAATTATTGCCAATCTTACTAAGGGGTAAGTATCTTGCAAAACATCAGCCAAATCCTGAGGCTACCAAAGGGCCAGGATACAACCCCAATTTGTTCTGTGAATTTCACATGGGTGCGCTAGGGCACTCTACAGACCAATGCTGGCAGCTCAAGCATCAAGTACAGAACCTGATTAATAAAAAGGCTCTCATCTTGGATGGGCCTGCCAACCTGCCCCCACAACAGAATATCAATCAAATCCCCCTACCTACTCACAATGTAGAGAGGAGTATGCACAGGGTAAATGTCATCTGCGGAGAACTCGAATTCAACCCTTCAAATTTGATAGCCCTTATTGGGACAAAAATCAGGGTCCACCGAACCCAGGAATCTAAGGCATCAACGGTTAACACGGTCAACCTCTACACAACAAACGCATCCCAAAATTCACTACCACCACTCAGATTGGCCGACCTCACCATCCACCCCACTCATCAAAATACTACTACCCGACCACCTTTAGTTATACCTTATGGATCACCGAACCATCAAAATTCAACCCGACCTCCTCTTGTTATACCATACACACTGTCAACTCCTCAAGGATCAACTCGACCCCCCCTTCACATACCGTTCACCTCCTCCTCACGTCCACCACTCGTCATTCCATACAATCCTCATATAGCTCCTCCCACCACCACTACATCCAAATCATCGCCACCACCCCTCATCCTCAATATGAAACCCGATCCACCCTCCATAACCATATGCTCACCTAAACCATTCCCCTATAGCTCCGATCAGGCAGTTCCCTGGAGCTATGAGACCACTATCACCACAATCGTAGGGTCGAAACAATGAAGAAAGCAATGGTGGTTGATGTCGGTCGTATAAGAAAGGGTAGGAAAGTGCTAGAAATTGTCAAAAAATGGGGTGAACATCAAGGAAGAAACGAAAGAGACCGCAAAAGAGGTAACCGACGATGAAAAAAGGAAAGCAAAGGGAAAGGGTAAGCTATATAAGGATGAAAAGACAGAAGAAAAGGCAAAAGTAACAGACAAAGAGGCTGCAGACTTCATTAAACTTGTTCGAAAGAGTGAGCATAATATCGTAGACCAACTAAACAAACAGCCAACTCAAATCAGTATTTTGGGTCTAATGCAGAAATCAGAAGAACATCAAGAGGATTACTTAGAGTCCTAGGGAAATCACATGTACTTGCAACCACCTCGCCGGTGCAATTGGAGCGAACGGTCAGCCAGATCATGGCCCCTAATCCCATTATTTTCATAGAGAATGAATTTACACCTGAAGGAACGGGACATGTCGAGCCGTTAAACAACATGGTCATATGTAAGGGCATGATGGTTGTCAAGGTGCTAATTGATAATCGTTTAGCGTTTAATGTCTGTCCGCTTGAAATCCTCTGGAAACTCAAAGCTGATTGGTCACACATCAAGCACAATAACAAGGTGGTTCGAGGTTTTGATAGCTCGAGAAGGGACTCGTTGGGAGAGGTGGATTTACCAATCATGATAGGTCCTTGCACCTTTGAGGTAACATTCGAAGTCATGGAAATACCAATGACCTTCAACTTGTTGCTGGGCAGACCATGGATCCATATAGCCTAAGCAGTCGCATCCTCATTGCACCAAAGAGTCAAATTTATCATGGGGCAAAAGATGATATCCGTGCTAGCAGAAAATCTTATTCCAGCTGGGAGAGCTCCGGATGTGCCGTTCATCCATATCGAAATGACAAAGGACAAGGCACTCTATCACTCTTATCAATTCGTTGCTGTCAATCATATCAAGAAGGGGAAAGAGAAGGTAAGGGCAAAGCTATCAAGAACAAATCTGATGATTGGTCGGATTATGAAAAGGGCAGGTTACCGACCCAAGCAAGGGTGGGAACCGGGAAGAAGAAGAAGAACTACATCGGTCGAAGCAAAAAAACACAATCCTTATTTTGGTTTGGGGTTTAGGCCCACAAAAAAGGATATAGCAAAAATGAACGAAAAGAAGAAAGAGCATCGACTAGCAAGAAAGTAAAATCGTGAACCGAACGTCTGGAATATGGGCCGAGTCCGTCACATCAGTGTTAGCTTCCCAAAATCACATACTAGACCCGACAGTTTATCAGAATCACAACCAACAAAAAGGCTAAAAAGGGTAAATTTCACACCAGTGCACATTCAAGAAGACCAAGTCGGTGAGTCCCAATCACCCTTCGTAGAAGGCATTGATGTTCTATGCAATGGGGATTCCGATGAAAGTTCATCAGAGACCGCTACAGAATCTACCAAAGTGGAGATCACTACAAACCAAGAGAACAACTCACCATTTCCTACGGGTATTGACTGGGCATCAGTCATCATCCCACCGAGAGGGACTATGCCCCGATCTGACAACAATCAATCAGAGATCATGGTCATCTCCGAACCACCATCCAAGTCATCCAACGAATCACTTGCTCATCTCATCCACCCCCTCAGAGAAGGGGAAACATTGCACAAGTGGGGAGAATTCCCATTGACACTTGAGGCTATTGAGACCTAAAAAAAAAAAGGCCGTTAGGCGACATTAATTTGCCCGAGGATCATAACGAGCCCTCGTCCTCGGGTAAAGACTGTTTTGAGGGCTTCCTATCTTTACTAATAAATTTGCATGATTGTTCTTCTTATTTCAGGTATCCAGAAAACCACAAAAAATGAATATTTCTCAAAAAACAAAAAAATCAAAAATTTTTCAAAAATCAAAAAAATAAAAAAACTTTCAAAATTGCAAAAAAACAGATATTTTCCCAAAATCTAAAAATGAGTTTTCAAGGGATCTGTCTTCGTCAAATGAGTATCCAGATAAAACAGAATTTGAAAGGGATGAGTATGATTTCGATCTTGAACTCGACTTCGACCTCATGGGGATAGAAGAAGAGTCTGAGGACGAAATGGAGTAACCACACAAAGAAATCAAAAACTTGGTAGAACGTCACGAAAGAGGTGTTCAGCTAAATATCGAGGATACAGATTCAATCAATCTTGGTACCGAAGAGGACACATGAATTGTCAAGATCGGAGCTTTATTAACGTCACAAAAGAAAGAAGAAATTGTCGAACTATTACGAAACTATCAGGACGTCTTCGCATGGTCATACAGAGATATGCCAGGATTAGATACAGATCTTGTTGTTCACAAGTTGCCAATTACTTCCGGAAGTAAGCCAATCAAGCAGAAACTGAGAAGACTGAAGCCTGAATGGACCCTCAAGGTTAAGGATGAGGTCATGAAGTAGTTTGAAGCAGGATTTCTTATAGTTTCTACATACCCTGAATGGTTGGCTAACATCGTCCTAGTACCTAAGAAAGATGGGAAGGTACGCATGTGTGTTAACTACCGAGACTTGAACAAAGCTAGTCCTAAGGATAATTTTTCACTACCATACATTGACACTCTAGTAGATAGTACAACAGGGCATGGCATGTTCTTGTTTATGAATGGTTTCTCAGGCTATAATCAGATAAAAATGGCAGAAGAAGACCAAGAAAAGACTGCATTCATCACACCATGGGGTATTTTCCACTACAAAGTCATTCTACTTGAACTGAAGAATGCAGGGGCGACTTACCAACAGGCAATGACCGCCTTATTCCATGATATGATCCACAAGGAAATGGAGGTCTACGTAAACGACATGATCGCTAAATCTGGTGTAAAAGAAGATCATCTGGTAAATCTTAAGAAGTTGTTCGACAGGCTCAGGAAGTACAGTTTAAGGTTCAATCTGGCCAAATGCATGTTTGGGGCAACATCAGGCAAGCTATTGGGGTTTATAGTCAACAGAAGAGACATCGAGATAGATCCGGCAAAAACTAATTATATCCTCGAAATGAAGGCACCTGTTTCAGAAAAAGACGTTCGGGGCTTTCTGGGGAGGATACAGTGCATCAATCGGTTTATAGCTCAACTAACGCCTATCTGTGAGCCAGTCTTCAAGCTATTGAGGAAAGATACACCGAAGAAATGGAACAAAGATTGTTAGGAAGCATTCGATAAGATCAAGCAATATCTGCTCAATCCACTAGTCTTAGTCCCTCCTACTCCAAGGCGACCTCTGCTGATGTACATCTCAGTGCAAGAAACATCAATGGGGTGTGTAGTAGGGCAACATGATGAATCGGGACGGAAGGAACAGGCCATCTACTATCTCAACAAGAAATTCACCGATTACGAAGTGAAATATTCAACACTTGAGAAGGCTTGATGTTCATTAGTCTGGGCATCTCAACGACTACATCATTATTTGCTCAGTTACTCGACTATGCTTATAGTTAGGATGGACCCCCTGAAGTACTTATTCGAAAAACCCGCGCTAACAGGCCGCACAGCAAAATGACAGTTATTGTTATCAGAGTTCGACATCACCTATGTCACTCAAAAGGCCATCAAAGGGCAAGCCATTGCTGACCACCTCGCCGAACACCCGTTGCCTGACTATGAACCTTTAAAGATGAACTTCCCGGATGAAGCTATATTATTTATCAAGATTGAAAATGATGACGATGACAAAGAACCAGGCTGGAAAATGTACTTTGACGGAGCAGCCAATCAGAAAGGAAATGGAATAGGGGCAGTCTTGATTAAACTAGATGGGTTCCATGTATCGATCGCTATTAGATTGAAATTGCAATGTTCTAACAACGAGGCTAAATACGAAGCATGCATAGCAGGGTTGAAAGTGGCACTAGATCTCAAGGTAGATGAGATCGATGTTTTCGGAGATTCAAGCTTAGTAGTCTATTAGACGACTGGAGAATGGAAAATCTGGGAACAGAGACTGGTCCCTTACCACGAGTTTCTAGAGGAATTAAGCTCACATTTTGACCGGATCTCATTTACATACATGCCAAGAGCTAAGAATTAGTTCGTCGATGCACTAGCTACGCTTACTTCCATGATTGGTATTTTAGAAGATCTGATCATCGACCCATTTGAGATTGGAATTCAAGATGAGCCGGCTTACTATCTTCCCGTCGAAGTAGAAGAATTCGAAGAAAAGCCATGGTACTCGGACGTCAAGGCATATATCGAGGATCGAACCCTTCCTTCAGATGCAACGTCAAATGGTCGCAGAACTATCCAAAAATTGGCAGTGCAATTCTTCATCAACAATGACATCCTATACAAGAAATCGTACCACGAGGTCTTGCTCCAATGCGTGGCAGAATCGAAAGCAAAACGATTAATCGAGACTGTACATGGTGGAGTCTGTGGACCTCACATGAATGGTCATATGCTAGAAAAGAAGATTATGCGGATGGGATATTACTGGACAACAATGGAAAGTGACTATTATCAGCATGTTCGCAAATGCCATCTGTGCCAGATCTACGCCAACAAGATCAATGCGCCGCCTTCAGAGCTACATAATATGACCACTCCTTGGCCTTTCTCGCTCTGGGGAATAGACGTCATCGGGCCAATCTCACCTAAAGCTGCAAATGGGCATCGCTTCATCTTAGTGGCTATCGACTACTTCACAAGTGGGTAGAAGCTGCCTCGTACGCCAACGTCACGAAAAGTAATGTCCTGAAGTTTGTCAAGAATAATATTGTCTGCAGATATGAGCTTCTTAGCGGATTAATGACTCATAATGCCAAAAACTTCAAGAACAAGGACATGGTCAAAATGTGCGAAGACCTCCAGATTACTTATCACAACTCTGTACCCTATAGACCTAAGATGAACAGAACAGTCGAGGCAGCCAACAAGAATATCAAGAAAATTATAGAAAAGATGGCAGTTACGTACAAAGATTGGGACGACATGTTGCCTTTTACACTTCACGCCTATCAAACCTCGTTCAGAATTTCGACTGGGGCAATTCCGTATTCATTGGTCTTCGGAATGGAAGTAGTTGTACATGTAGAGGTCGAGATCCCTTCCCTCCGGATGTTAAAAGAAGCTGAGTTGGATGAAACTAAATGGATTCAAGCACGGTTTGACCAATTAAATCTAATCGACGAAAAACGTCTAGCAGCCATTTGTCATGGACAGATCTACCAACGACGAATAGCCCATGCCTACAATAAAAAAGTCAAGCCCAGAGATTTCTCACCAGGAGACCTTGTACTGAAGAAGATTCTGCCAATCCAAGAAGACGCTAGAGGAAAGTTTCGACCAAATTATGAAGGACCATTCATCGTGAAGAAGGTGATGACGGGAGGAGCTCTGATCCTTACGGAGATGGACAGACAAGTCTTCTCAGAATCAATCAATGCTGACACTGTCAAGAAATATTACGCTTGAGATCTAACCCTGAGATGATGAAAGGCCATCTTTTCTATCCCAAACAAACTATCCAACCCTAGTCAGCCCTTTTAAGCCATCACGTTCATTTCATAACCTAAAACTGGGGCAAGTCAACGATATAAAAAAGAAAGAAAAATGAAAAGGAAATATAAAAAAAAAGAGACAAAAGAAAAGAAAATCAAAGAGAAGATCTGAATACTCCTGGCCCGCATGAGGATAAACTGTGAACAGCTAAAAATACAAAAAAATCAAAAAAGTCAAAAAACTCGGACACTTGATCTTAGCTTGACCTAAATCTCCAGCCTAAACAAATTCGAGAGACGCTGGGAGGAGAAACAAATCACCTTTTCGAAATAAAAATAGACAAACCCCATGTCTAAAACCACCCTAAATACAATCAGACCTTAACCTTTTTGTATCCTTCCACCACCATTAGCCTAAGCCAACGTTTCGTCCTACTTAAAGTCCTTTTTGATCAGGGAATGTTCTAGGGCAACATAATGACAGTACCAGCACCAATGATATTTCGACTTGGGTTGGATATCAAGTCTTACTAGTAGTTGAAAAACTCGAGAGGAAAATCCAGGTCGGATATTAAAAAAAAAAGAGTACTCGAAATGTAGAGTAGTCGATCTCGCGGCTCAACTTGAGTTGCCAAAACACGAATAGTCATCAGCAAACTCAAGAGGGGAATTCAGATCTATTACTCAAGAAAGAGTGCCACTACAAGAGTAGAGTCGTCGATCTCGCAGCTCAACTTGAGTCACCAAGCCATAGAGACACAGAGACTCCGAACTGAATTGTAATGAAAAATAATCCAAAAAATACAAGCATAGTCTGAAAGGGCATAGTGAAAACTTGAAAGGGTACTATGAGTAAAAGAATTAGACTATGGCAAGATCAAAGCCACTAGCACAACGAAAATCGCAAAAAAGGACGTCGATGCGCAAAAATGTGGAAACCAGGTCTGGTGAAAACCGTAACTGGCACCAGGGGCAATAAGGGTGAACAAAAAAAAAACACAAACAACTCCTAGCCCGTAAGAGTATAAACTGTGAACAACGAAATCCATCCAAAATCCCGAGACCCAAACAGATGATAGCCTTCCAAATGCCAGGGCACTGGGGATGACTCTAAAGGAACCAAAAGAACAATTGACGTATTATACCCACGTGTTTGGCAAAAGCACCAAAATCGTCATAACCAAAGATTTTACAACTCTGAATTTATCGTACTCATTTGATTAAGACATTTTACAAGATTACATTTCAAAACTACTATTTTGACCGATGATGAAAAATCTAGGACTTATTAAAACTTCGTGTTTTCAAGAACAATAGATATACCTGAGGCCAAGTAAGTACAAAACCTATTTTCTTTGCATTAATCTTTCAACTTTTTTGCATACATTCAGTTAATGACTAAGAAATGCAAAAGTGGGAATACAACACAATCAGTCAAACATCATGGTGAGAAATGAAAAAAGAGTCAAGGCGTTCTTTTAAGGCACGAATCCGGGCAGCCTGACTCATTATCACCTTATCAGCATTAGAAGCATCACGACTTACCAAATACGCTGCGAAGTCCTCAAAGTGAGGACACTGGGCAAGTCTGTCTCTCAAATCAGCAACTTTAGCTCGACCCCATTCTTTTACAAGTCAACTCAAAAGTGTAGTCGACAATGGACCAACCAACTGGTTAAAATTCTTGGGGATGAGCACACCCTGGTCATAACCAAATTGACGAAGAACCAGAAGTGGTACATAATGTGTCGCCCTGTGAAGACCAATCTAAACAAGAAAATGGGTACCATCGAATGCTATCCCGGGAGACCCTCGAGGTTGGAAGGCACCAACCCATCTCACTTCTTCATCATCAAGGTTACCAATAAAAGAATACCATTCTTCTTTGCCACCCAAGACAAAAGGAGTCACGCGCCTTGACATCATAAGTACGAGATCGACATTAATGCAAAAGGGATGACTAACAACTTCGGTGGAAGCTAGATGATCTATAAACCAGAGCTACAATAATAGGAGCATTCTAAACTTTGGAAACTAGCAAGTTCAAACCTAAATTTAAAAACTAGGCTAAGTTCGGAATTTACCTGTAGGAGTGGAGCACACCCTCAGAAAACTCGATCACGACCAGAAGAACAAGCAGTGAGAGATTGAAACATCACGCTCAAAAGCATCGGTGCCAACTGGTGTCCCTCCTGGATTTGATGAATCACATGAATAAGAGAAAGATCTATGATGTCTCCGCCACTTGGAAACAAGAGTTGGCTCACCACCATCAAAGTAAGGGCATTAAAATGAATCAACGGTTTCAAGGAGTCCGTGAGGCGTTCAATCAAGAAAGACTTGGACATTGTCGTCAAGACCGATCCATCGTCCGGAATCTTCAAAAACTTGCGGCTTATCCCTAAGAAGTTGGAAGCCTCGCTTCGGAATCCATCACGCAATGGTGGAATCACAACGGGACCCGACATCTCAAGCCCCAACAATTCCTCTAACTCCTCAATGGTAGGAGTCATTTCATACACCCCAAACCGAAAAAGGTTAAGCTCGGGGATCCAATACCCCAACATGGCCTCAATCAAGCTCCATTGCAATGGAACCTTGGGCAAAGAAAGAGTGAACCCCAACTTGTTAAAACACCATTGAGCTCTATCATCGTTATCCATACTACTTATCCAACTACTCAAAAAAGGATCGACAATGCCATACATTTTCAAATTGGGAAGAGTGGAGGGCACCTCCATGGAGCTTGAGAAGAAGCTTTGAGGAAGAAGGAGAGTGAAAAATTGGCCACAAATGAAAAGGGAAGTAAAAAGTAAAATGTTAGGGCAAAATGAAATTGAAACAGGCTTAAAGGGAAAGTAAATCGTGCTGGTCCGTGCTTGAAACAAAGATGATGACAAATGCAAATTGATCTGTGCCTAAAACACGAATAGAATCAGGATTAGTTTATCCGTGTTGAAAGTACGAATGGAGCAAAACGTGACTCATCCATGTTTAAGGCACAGATGAAAGCCAAAATGCCTTATCCGTGCTCCTAACACGGATGAAAGTTGGGAAAAGCTATCCGGGGGGAAAACACGAACCAGAACATTTTTAGCCTTGGGGCATGAGTCATTTAGGATCTCGACAACTCCGGACTACATAATGATCATCTCAGGGCTCAATACCTCAAAATCACGTAGAAATGATAGAGATTTCTACGTGCTCGATAAATGCATACAAAACTCTCAGAAACTCTTAAATATATATCGGGCACGTAGGAGTTGGGCAAGATCATATTCGGCCAGGGTAAACCTCTACAAACATGGATCTCAAAAGGACTCACATCACTCAAAGAGCACATTCGAAGGGTCCTTGAGACCCTTATTGCACCCTGTGCCCGCTCGTACGCTCACCAACACTCAAAAGGATTCAAAAACCCTGATGATCGATATCACACCTAAAAAGGCTCGAATCAATGGCACAGATGATCATAATAATATGACAAATACAATAAAATATGAGCGTAAACACACATATATACAAGAGTTTGAAATATTCACATACAACTTCTAAAGATTAATATAAAATGTTTGTTTGTTTACAAGGTACATCAAAAAATCAGATAGAGGGGGGAGCATCGTCCCGAGCACTCTGAGTCTCCAGAACCGCTCCAGAAGAGGATCCAACCACAACACTAGAACTTGACACCCCGGAAGAAGGTAGACCGTGCATCCGCAGTTGTCCCTCGGAATCCGTGAAGAAGAGCTCTGCATCCAAGGCGGCATCCTACTCCATGGTCCTCGCAAGATCAACACCCGGAACGGAGGGTCCAATGGAGGGGGAGGCCTGAAAATAAAGAAACAGAGCAGATTAAAATACAGGCAGTGATACATGCAGCATATGTAAGGAAATAAACAATTGAAATGCATATACTTACCCTAGGAGGTGTCGGAGGCCGTGCAGAGGTGCTCGCTCCGTCTCGGAGTCGATGATAATCCTGAGAAGAACACAAGAAGAACCAATCAAGACAGAATATCTATGAACTACAATCTGTGAAATAAAAAGGAACAGAAACAACATACCATCTTAGCCTGTAGACGTGACTCTCGCAGCACCATCTCCAGCTCTAACTCCTGGATCCTGGCTGCCTACGCTTTTATACGAGCCTCCTGCTCCTCAATCCAAGCAACCTGCTCCTCCACCTCTGCCCTAGAGGCCCTCAATATATTCTTCATCTCCACTGCCCTCGCCGTTTGGGCCTCGATCACATTGTTACCCTCTCGAAGACGACGAAGATCATCAGCCTGAAAATCGACCAAGTAAGAATGATAAAAAATAGAAAATTCTAAAAGAAAGAAGGCAATGACAGAGTACGTACTGTAACGGCATGCTCCTGTAGTAGTACCCCTCCAATCTCCGTAATCCTGGCACGAGCAGTGATTGCAGGCATGAGACACCCAATGGATGCCTCTCGGAACCAAGCCTGGAAATCACCTCTTCTCACCAGTCCAGCAGCATCTACACCCATCGCCTGGGCTAGATACTCATCTATAGTCATAGCCCCCGAGATAGGCTCAGGTGGAGCGACAGGAATACGAAGACTCCCATCGTGCTGGAAGAACAGACGCTCCCCTAGGTAAAATGTGTACCTCTACTTTCCGATGAAGAAGGGGTAGCGATGTCGCCTGATGTTACGCCGATAGGCGTTCCTCACCTCCTGCCTCCCACTGATAGTATAGGGGAGGTCTCGCAAAGTGACAGAAAATATCTGCACAAGAGATAATCAGATAACAGGTATGGATAGCTTCGAGGTCAAACAGAAAGGAAAATGTTAGATTACTCACATCTCGAAGCCAGCACCGATCAATGTGGGCCAGGGCACTCCTAGGGCTGCTCCTAATAGGCTTGGCATCTCTCGTAGCCCAAAAGGCACCCAATGGATTGCCCTCATTAGGGTGGCAACGAGTAGGCAAGTAGAGAGGGAAATATACATGAACAAAAATCTAAAGAAAGAAGGAAAACATCAAACAATGAACGAGATATCGAGAAAGAAACTAAAAAGAAATGACGTGAAGATCGATTTTACCTCAATAAAGTGCCAGAAGAACCGAGAGGAGATCCCAGCTCCACGAGGAGCAGTGATGCCCTCCACCACTCGGTCAAAGCCCGGCCAAAATGGTGCCATATATGAGGCTCCTCCAGTCAAAGTCTCCGATGCGATTAATATCATACATGACCGAAAGAAAGGGAGTGAAGACAGAAGAATCATCCTCTAGAAAGAAGCATCTGCCGATGAGGAGAAGAAAGCAAATGCGAAAGATGATGTCAAAATCCCTATCTCCAAATCGAGCAGATCTCTCCCAATAGGTATGAGGGGCCCCATCCTCTCCCTCTATCAACAGCAGGCCTATCAATACCTCTGTGCTGATACGCCCCTACTTTCCCACCATAGAGGCAGGGATTCTAGTGATGCCCAACAAGTCCCCCACCTCCTGCATCGTCAGCATGGTCAAAGGCAAAGGCTCTCTGTCCATAGCAATACCAGTAATGGCGACAAAATCCGAAGGCCTGATGCCAATCTCCACCTCGGGCATGTGGAAAGAATGAGTCGCAGGGAACTACCTCTCTACCATGGCTAGAAATAGAGGTCGATCTGCTCTTAAAGCCGGTATCTGCAAGAAGGCTCCAAAGCCCACTGTGGCAAACTACGTCCTGATATCGTCTGAAAATGGGGCGGCAGTAGCAAGAAATGCACTCCATCTCCCTCGAAAGCTGGCTAAAGGATAAGGGGTAGGAATGTCCAAACGAACCAACATCATGCCTCCCCAATCCACAAAGAAGAGAGGTATCTGGGACCCTCTCGCTCTCCTCTGTAGGGATCTCCACCCTAGGAGCCTCACGACCTACTCTGTCGGTACCCACACCCTTATCCGCCCGGTCTCAACTACCACGTCGACCTCTACCACCACTACTACTAGGGAGGTCCTCAGTCAGACCACTCCGAGAACTACTGGTCTCCTCTGCTCGACTGCCTGAAGAAGAGCCAACAATAGAGGAAGAATCCGGCCTCCGCAAAGGCTGCCTCGGCCAGCCATACTCGGTCGCCACACCAGATCCAAGAGCAAAGCGAGCCTGGGTCCGGGGCCTCGCCTCCTCCTCGTCAGAATAATGCTGCGCTACACGGGTCCTTCGCTCTCTACCCATCTGCATGTCGCCATGTGGTCAATCAACAAGGTAAAAATCCTATGTTGAAGCTGCCTAGGTTAAACCTAACCAAACCGAGTCAAACTAGCTTAAACCAGTCAACCAGGGTCCTACCTAGCTAACCTAACCGATCTGAGTCAAACCTACCCAACTCAGTTAACCAAAGTCAAATCTAAGTCAAACCCATCCAACCAAAGTCAAACCTAGGTCAACTCAACCTAAAACCCAGTCAACTCAGCCAACTCACCCAAAACCCAGGTAACCTAATCCAACTCAGTGAACCTAGTTTAACCAAGTCAAACTTATCCAATCTAAAGTTAAACCTTGCTAAATCTGAGTTAAACCCAGTCAACCCATTTAACCTAGTCAACCCAGTCAATTTAGTCAAACCTAGTCAATCAGTCAAGGCTCAGTCAACCCAATCAATCCAAAACTCAGATGACTCAGTCAAGGCCCTGTCAAAAACTCAGTTAACCGAGTCAATGCCCACCTAAAACCCAGTTCGACTAATCTAGCCCGGTCAACCCAAGTCAACTCAACCAGCCCGGTCCACCCAAATCCGACTTAGTCGACCGATCAAAAGCCAAAACCCATGCTAAACCAGATATCATTCATCACAAGAAAATACTATCCAAAAGAGAGGGAATGCACCCGAAGCAAGGCAGAATGTTCACATTTAAGGAAGAAGAAAACACAGCAAGCATGATAAAAAAATCCAACCAAAAAGCATGCTAAAAGAAGAAAAGAGAGGAAAAATCAATCCAGCTAAGCCCTACGCCAACAGTCCAACTCAACCCCAACAGGCCCAAAAACAGTCTATAAAAGCTCAAATGCAGTCCAACCTCCCATCATTAATCCCTACCCGAAATGACTCTCAACCACCCTCCATTTTTGCATCATAAATAATCCAAGCTAACCCTAAACAATGCCCTAAAGACAACCTCAAGGTGAACCACTCCCAAAATAGTCCCTAAGTATTAACCAAGGCTCCCTTAAACAACCCCAAATCTCCCATCCAAAAAACCACCCTAAATCCAAACCCAAACAAATTCCCTGCATATCTAACTTATCAAAACTAACCCAACTCATTTCATTCACATCCAACAAACCCACAAACAACTTTGATCTCCCACCCCAAACAACACCTAAACCACCTTACCTTTTGCCTAACAGCCCAACCTCCCACTCAAAACTATTCCCAAACTATCCTTAGATTCTTCCCTTGAAATAAAAACTTCAAAATTACCAACCACCCATTGCTAAAAATATTCAAATGCTTCACAACTCGGTCCACCAACCACCAAACAATCATTCAATCACCCACCACATAGCAGTCCGAAATCCACCCCTCCTACCATCCAAAGAGGCACTGTCAATACCCCATTAAGGTTCCCAGAAATCCTGGGAAATTTTCATTCGCTAACACTCTCCATAATGCCAATTCGCCTCGCGATTCAAAAGTCACCAACCATACCCACAACCATCTCCATCCACTACAACCAAGTTCCCAAACATCCTGGGAAGCTTCTCACCCAACACCAACAGTAGCCCATACACCCATGGAAAGCATAAAAGATGGACAAAGTAATTGATATCACATGCAAATGCTTGAAGAAGGAAGGAAACATCACATATAAAGCATGCAAAAGTGAAAATCAAGTGGGAAACACAAAGCAGAGGCATTGTTCGCGCACGATACAAAAGTTTTCATATAAAGTGAGCAAGGAAGCTAAAAGAGAGAGGTCAACCAAGGACTTACCTCGACACAAGATCGTAGTCGAACTTGTCCACACTCCAAATCCTCCCACGAGCGTTCAAAGGCGATATACATTCCCACTTACGCTCACAACCGGTTTGCCAAAGGTCCAAATCAACGAAAATAAGGAGAAAATGAAGAGAAGAGGAGAGAAGTTAATAAGAAAATGAAGTGGCGAGAAGAGAATCGTAAAAAGTTGCCAAAGAGGGAGAAGAAACCGAATAAAACGAAGAAACCGTTTGAAATTCGCATTGGTCCTTGTTACCAGTACAGATAAGGTCCCAAATAGCACCATCTGTGCTCCAAATACGGGTGAAGGAGAAAAAATTGCAATCCGTGGCTTAAACACGGATGAAATGAATCAAGAGCCATCCGTGTCTTAACACACGGATGAAAGTGAATCAAGAACTATCCGTGCCTCAAGCACGGATCAGTCAAAAATCAAAAATAAAATAAAAATAAGAAATCAAATAAAAATAAAAAAAAATCAAAAAATCAAAAATAAAAAAATCAAAAAGTCAGGAAAATCAGGAAGTTTCAAAAATCCTTTCGAGTTGCACTCAATTTCGATTTGTTAAAACACGACCGAGAGTTACCCAAATTTCAAAAATCATCAAGTCTTCATCCAATCCAAGATCTCACACGAGCTCCGCGCCATCGAGATCAAGGAATCAATAAGGTAACTCTGTCAGACCCCGTGCTTGAGTAACCATTTTTTATACAAAAGTTATCAGTCGGTAATTCAAAGTCGTGTTTGGCAAAATTTTGCCTGGCCCGTACAAATAGGGGTTTAGTTTATTCTTTGCAGTTCTTTACACGCAATTCCTACAAAGAAGGGCAGCTGTAGATACCCCAATTTGAACGGGCCCTCATTCGAAAGGGCCAAAAAACTGTAATTTTCCAATAAACTGGGCCAACGAACCTCGAAGGTCCGAAGCATTAAAATATGATATTTTCGCCAAAATCAAAGCCTCTAACACCTCTCAATAGGTTAGTAGGCCCACCAAAAGATTCGGCAAGCTCCCTTCTACCCCGCTCCACTCAAAACATCAACTTTTCGACAAAATAGGCCAACGGGCCTCAAAGGCCCAAAATGCTAAAAAGTAGCAACTTGATTGAACCAGGGCCCCTAAGACCACCTAATGGTTCAAGGGACCCACCAAAGGGACCGTACTCATCTTACGCTGTCCCAACCTTCACCGCTCCACGCTTGCATCCAAGCGCTCGATGAAATTATCCAACGGGCCTAAAAAGCCCGATTCGCCAACACATGGCATTTTAATTGATCTAATAATTTCTAAAAATCATAAAAAGATAAAAAAAAATGGAAAAATGTGAGACTTGGGACGCCTATCCTTCATCTACCCTCCACCGCTCCGCCTCAAAATCCACAAACACCTTAAGCCCATTAAAGGCCCATGAACCCGCAATTATCCAAAAATCAATTTCCCACCTTACCCTCCAACCTAAAATTTATCGCATACCCCCTAAAACCTACCCATCATCAAAAACCCTATCCAAAACAAACCCTATCCAATCCAAAACACATATAAAGCCCAAGCCCAATATATCAAGGGTGGGGTTCCAACGACACATATTGCAACAACGTGTTTGTCTTATATGGCCAAAAATGTTTGGAATGGGCTGATTTTTTGTGAAGATGATCTCTGTGATTAGGGGATCATCCTGGCAAAAAATCATCCCATTCCAAAACTTGTAATCCCATCAAAATTGATTTACAAAAATTGGACAGTCTATAATTTTTCAACAAAAATTGGACGGTCTAGAAGTTTCATAATGAGCTGATTTTTGGCAAGGATGATCTCCTCACCATAGAGATCATCCTCACAAAAAATCAGCCCATTCTAAACAATTTTGCTCATATAAGACAAAATACATTGTCGCAATGTGTGTTGAAATGGTTGTCGTTTGAACTTGACCCATATATCAAAATCCATAAACCACTATCCATACCCTATTCATTATCCAACCCAGAACCCTAACCCATCAACCCTTACCCACATCAACCAATCACCCTATCTACATCAAAAGATGACACATGTCATTACCACCCTTCACCTCCCTCATCTAATCACCTACCCCCATCACTATTCTCTAAACAACTCATCTTACCCACCTCACATCTCTTCTAAATCACCTCAACCCATACCATACCCTAACCTAACCTATCACCATTCTCTAACATCACCAACCACCCACACCTCAAGCCATACCCTAATCCATCACCTTTCTCTAACATCATCAACCACCCATATCTCTTGCATCTCAATCCATTATTCTCCCTTAAAACACTCCAACAAAATCACCTCAACCCATACCTCCCTCATCATCAACTAACCAACCCATACTCTTATCTATAATCAAACAACCACCATCAACCAATCAACCAATCTCATCACCACACTCTCTCATCACATATGCCACATGGCATCATCCCTTTTCTCCTCCAAAAAATCAATCCACCAACCTCTTACACAACCCATTATCTTAAATCTAAATACCTCACCTCTTCAACCAACCTAAAACTTATTCTCCAAACAACCCTCTTACACCCCCACTCCCCACATCAACCATCATTCATCTCATCCTACCAAACACTCTACCCAAATGTAATTGAAAAAGGTTCCTTTGCCCTTGGTCTATTATCTCTTCCCCCCCTAATGCCCTCGCCATTTTCTCTGTAATTTTTCATTTTTTAGATAGGTTTTGTTTTAAAATTTCTTTATAATTTTTCAAAGAAAGAGATAGTGTACATTGGTTACCATATGAATACAAGTATTGGTTTCATGTCTTCTTGTATCCTTCCAATAACCATAGGCTAGACTCCCTCCATTAGTGAGAGAAGGAAGCCTAAGATCAAGCTTTAATTCTGTATTTATATTCTTTATCCTTCTATATCTTTATGATTATATGATTCTTTTCAAGGTTTTATGCAACTCTAATGGATTAAAGCTTTAGATGAATCTCTACACCCATTATGCTTAACTTAGATGTTTTATTCTTAGATAAGATCAAGATAAAACATACTTAATTTAGATAATTGATAATAGGATCTTCACACATTAGTGAGAGAAGGAGTCTTAATTATTATATTATTCCAAACTTCATGCCATATCTTCCAACCCAAGGAGATCACACCAAGCCCTTGGAATTGAGTGCAAAGAAGGATATAGCTTATGTAGACGCGTGATTTCATCATTACGATGACCACATCTACTAAGGTTAGGAGTCGTCATCATTCATTTTTGTAAGTGGGTGTGAATGGTCACCTGATGTACATTTTTTAGAAAATATGACATTCTTGGCGTTTAGTGACTCTCGATGGATAGGAACTAATCGAACCTTGAGATTCGGGGTAAGCGGCTCGGTTGGAGAAAATGGAAGGTGTTAGGCACCCTTTTCTCCCCACTAAATAGTGGTAACCTCAACTCAACTCGGTCATTTTAATCGAAAATACAAGAATAAAAATGAAAGTGCCACGTGTTGATAATGTGTACCCTAAATAGGGATTTATTTTTGGCTCGATCATAGGATCATCTCATTGAAAGAGATGATCCTAATGGATCATTTGCCTTGAGATCCACTCATTTGAAATCCATTTAAAATAAATGAAGAGGAGGGGGGATAATAGAAGAGGGAGGAGGAGAGGGTAGAGAGAGAGAGGGGGGGTTGCCTTGAACCCACCTTGTATCTTCAATTTCCTTTTTCTTCTTTTTAAAGTCTTTTGAATCCTTAGTGATGTAAAAAGATGTGATTGTTTTTTGTAGAAGATTAGTATGAGATTGTAGAAAAGATGAGGAGAGAAGATGGATTTTTTTGTTTTCTTTTTTTTTTTGTAAAACTTGGTGTAGAGCTAGTAAGGGAGAATCGGTGATAGAAAATAGGTAATAGTGGTTAGTAGTGAGTGTTGGGGGGATAATTTTTGTAATGAAAGTTTCACCCCACTATTCTCTTAAACATCCTCCAAACATCTATAAATACCCCTCCCCTCCATCTAAAAGGGGTTACCAAGTCTCACAAAAAAAAAAGAAACAAAAGTCTACTTTCTCTCCTCATCTCCAATCCCACACTAATTTCTCACAAAAATATATATATTCTCTCAAATTTTACTAAGGACCTAAGAAGACTCATAGAAGAAGACATAGGAGAGAAGAAGAAGAAGAAAAGGAGATCAAAGATACAAGGTGGGTTCGAAGCACATCCCCCCCTCTCTCTCTTTATCCTCTCCTTTTCCCTCTTCTAATATCCCATTCTTCTCTTTCATTTTTATTTTAAATGAGTAGACCCAAAGGCTAACGGTTCATAAGGGTCATTTCCATCAATGAAATGACCCTATGATCAAGCCGAAAATGAATCCCTAACTTGGGAACAAAATGCACACACGTGGCACTTTTAGTTTCTCTTTTTTTTTTATTATCAAATGACCGAGTTGCGTAGAGGTTACCGCCACTTGGCGGGGAGAAAATGGTGTCTAACACCTTCCTTTTTCTCCAATCGAGCCGCTTATCCCGAATCCCTAGGATTGATTAGCCCTTATCCATCGTGAATCATTAAAAATGCCAAAAATGGCAATTTTCCAAAAATGTACATCGGGTAACCATTCACACCCACTTACAACTTGAATGGTGGCGACTCCAAACCATCGTAGATGTGGCCGTCATAATGACGAAATCCACGTGTCTACACAAGCCATGTAGTCGAATTTTAGACTTTGCTTGCCTACATGTAATGCACTTATCACAAACAGATTGCACATCATGCTTTATATGGGGTCAATAAAAATGCTCACGTAAGATATCTAAAGTTTTTAGGACACCAAAGTGACCCATTAAACATCCCCCATGACTTTTCCTTACAAGTAACTCACGAACAAAATAATTAGGCACGCATAATTTATCTTTCTTGAAAAGAAATCCTTCATGCCTATAAAAGTCACCAAACACACATTTAGCACATGCATTCCATACTTGGTAGAAATCAGAATCATTGGCATACAAATCTTTAATCAATTCAAAATCAAGTAGTTTAGTTTGCAATGAAGTCAGTAATACGTACCTTCTTGACCACAACATTTTCCTTCCCATATTTATATTTAATTACATAAGGAAATATTTCTATAAACTCCAATCATTTAGCATGTCTTTTATTAAGCTTACCTTGGGTCTTCAGGAATTTCAAGCTCTCATGGTCAGAATGAATGATAAGTTTCGTCAGCCATAAATAATGTTGCCATGTTCGAAGAGTTCTTACTAATGCATAAAACTCTTTGTCATAAGTAGGATAATTTAGAAGCAATGTGTCCGAACCCTTGGCACCTAAAAATACTTAATCTGACGTGACTTAATAAGAGGCTTTGTTTCAGGTCTATCTTTAGGAATAAAAATCGAAGGCTTTGACTTTGCGTCTTCTTTTGGTTTGAAAGGAATTTTGTTGTCCTTGCAATTTGGTCTCCATGGATTATTAGAAGATGATCCAGATCTGAACCTTCTAGACTTGATTTGCTTTTCCACTTTAATGGATTTGTGCAGTAACTCTTCCATCTCCACATAATAGTGCAACTCAACCACATCAACAATCTCTTTGTTCAATTCGGCAATGAATCTAGCCATGGTTGCTTCTCTATCTTCCTCTATGTTTGCTCTAATCATGGCAATCTCCATATCTTTATAATAATCCTCTACACTCATGGAACCTTGAATCAGCCCTTGCAATTTTGATATACAAATCTCGATAGTAATGGCTAGAAATAAATCTTTTACGCATCACTGACTTCATCTCATCCCATGATCGAATAGGTCTCTCACCATTTCAGTGCCTACTGATCATCAATTGATCCCACCATATACTGGCATAGTTTTGTAAATTCCACGACGGCTAGCTTTATTTTTTTTATCATCGGAATAATTATGACAATAAAAAACGTGCTCAACCTTTCTTTCCCATTCCAAATATAATTCAGGATAATTTTTTCATGAAAGGTCAGAATTGTCATCTTTATGCTATCCAAATTGTTATTTTCTTTGAAATCAACTTTCTTATCCCGTCGATAATGTACTCTTTCCGCTTTGAAATGAACATCTTCTTCCCCTTCGAACTCATGTCTTCAATATGGTTTAGATTCATAAGAGGATTCCATATTGTCCAACCTTGAATTCAACAATTTAAATTGGTCATGAACGACCTTGATGAATAATTTCATGTCGCTTTCATGTGGTTCTCCTCCTTCCTTACTCATGGTTTGAACCTGTAAATTTAAATAAAGGAAAACAACAAAAAAACACAACAATCTTATAAGTCCCAAAAAGTGATGAAAACAATGGAATTGGGGGTCGAAATGGTGTGTAACAAGGCAATGAGGTTATGCCTCATTCAACTTGTAGGTATCGAAAATAGCTTCGATTTGATATGCACTAATAGTCGTTCCGATATCCGGATCAAAAGTTATGGCCGTTTGAAGTTAGCAACTCCAAATTATCAATTTTCTGCAACTACAATCAGCGAATAGCCATCTTTTTTTTTTTTTTTTTTTAAAAACAAAAAGGAATCAAAGAATAACAATGTCAAGTGTATATCTGAAATTCATAAAAAAAAAAAAAATTATACATTGTGCCTGAAATTCAGTAAATACATACATTCGTTGTATATTCTATCGATAATTTTTGTAATGAAAGTTGGGGGAGAGAATGGTAGTTTTTTTTTTTTAGTAAGAGTGGGAGGGAGGGAGAATTTTTGTAGTGAAAAGTTTGGGGCATTTTTGGGAAGATGATGAGGGTATTTATAGATGTTGATGAGTTATTTTAGGGATATAATGGGGTAAAATAAAGAGAAGTGGTAGAATGGTGTGGGGTTTAAGAGAAAGGTGGGGGTAAATTAGAGATGATTGAAGGGTATTTGTGTAAGAAGGGTAAATGGGTTGTTTTACAACCCAAATGGGTTGGATCTTTCAACCCATTTGGGTTGAGTATTAGATGGAATAAAATAAATGAGAGTGGTTGAGAGGATGGGATTGTGTAAGAGAGTAATTAATTGGTGAAGTGAGTTGAGGAGATGGGATTTTAATTAAAATAAGGGTTGTGTAAGGAGGTGATTGATGATATTTTGGGAGGGTGTGGGAGATGATGCCATGTGTCAAAATGGGTGGAGATGAAGGGTTGGGATGGGTTAATGGGAAAGGTTGAGTGTTTGACTTGAGAGGATGGGTGTAGATTTAGGTTGTAGATGTGGGTTTTGTAGGAAATGATGAGAGTAGATTAGGGGGGGTATAGGTTAGGGGTGTGGGTAGATGTGTTTGATTTGAGAGAAAAGGTGATGGGTTGATATGTGGGTAGATGAGGTTTAAAGAAAATTAATGGGGTAGGTAGTGGGTGAGGGAGGTGAGATGGGGTGATGACATGTGTCATCTTTGATGATAAGAGTGATTGGTTGATGTGGGTTGTGGTTTATGGGTTAGGGTTGTGGGTTGGATAATGAATTGAATATGGTTAATGATTTGTGGGCTTTGTAGTATTGGGCTTAGGTTTTAGAAATGGTTTTGAATTTTAGGGATTGGTTGAGGATTATTTTGAAATGGATTTTGAGGGTGTAGGTTGATTTTAGATTTTAGGTGGTATGAGATTAGGTTTAGGTTAGGGTTAAGATGAGGAAGATAGATTTTGAAGAATTGAGGGTTTATGGGCCTTAGGTGGGCTTAGGTTTTTTTTCGAATTCTGAGATGAAGCGGTGAAGGGATAGGTGTGATAGGCATCCCAAGTCTCATTTTTTAATTTTATTTATTTTTTTGTGATTTTTGAAATCATTGGTTTGATCAAAGATGCTACGTGTTGGTAAATCGGGCTTTTTAAGGCCCGTCGGTAAATTTTATTGAGAATTCATTATTTTCGATTTTGGGAATGGTGCGGTAAATATTGGGAAAGCGTAAGGTAGGCCGAGTCCTTTTGGTAGGCCTCCTAGACCATTGAGATGGCTTAGGGGCCTCGGTTTGGTAAAAATGTAACTTTTCAATAACTTGGGCCCTTATGGCTCGTCGGCCCATTTATTTGGAAAATCGATATTTTTGGGCCCTTTCGAATAGTGGCCCGTTCAAATTGAGGTGTCTACAGCTTAGATATGGTGTTAGTTGCTAATCCTAGGCTACTCTAAGCACTAATGTCTTTATTCTCTTATTTCTTAATATAAATTCTATCTCTATTACTTTATTTTCCAACAACATTTACTTTCAATTTTTGTTTCACAAACATACAAAAAAATATTATAAATTTGCAACTTAGAGTAACTTCATTTTACTTAGTTTGGTAATAACCCCCCTTTCTCTTAGGTTCGAGGTTTTACTAGCCACAAGTTAAGGAGCGTATAAATATATTAATTTCTAAAGAATAGTGACTAGAATTTTGGTGTTGTTGTCTGTGTGAAAGTGTGTAACTAATCTAAATTTGGTTGAAGTAATATGTATCAGAGATTAATGTTTTTATACTCTCCTAGATTATCAACAAGTAAGGGATTGAACCAAAGAGAAAGGGGAAAATGTTACCAAGTTAGCAAAAATGACGTTAATCTAAGTTACAAATTTAAAATCTTTTTTGTATTTTTGTGAAACAAAATAGAAAGTAGATGTTGCTAGAAATTAAAGAATTATCAGGAAAAATTATACTAAAAAAATAAAAGGGATAAACTATTAGTGATTAGAGTAACTAGGATTAGCAAATAAAATCATATTTAAATCTATCCTTTTTTGCGTTCAACTTCAAGGACTTGTTGTAAGCTCCTTAGGTTGGAATATATGGCATGAAGCTTGGAATAAATCTGTAGTGATGACTCCTTCATTCACTAATGTGTGAAGTCCCTACTAAATATCTAATTTAAATATATTCTATCTTGATCTTATCTAAGCATAAAATATCTAAGTTAAGCATATGAGGTGTAGTAATTCATCTAAGGCTTTGATTCATTGGAGTTGGATAAAACCTTAAAGAGAACCCTATAAGCAACATAAAGAATATGGAAAGATAAATAAATAAACATAAAATTAAAACTTGCTCTAAGGCTTCCTCCTCTTACTAATGGAGGGAGTCTAGCTTATGGTTATTGCAAGAATATAAGAAGTAATATAAACAACACTTGTATTCATGTGGTAACCAAAATATACTATCTCTTTTTTGAGAAATTACAAAAGTTGCTGAAATAAAACCTAACTAAAAAAGAAAATATTATAGAGAAAATGCCAAGGGCATTAGGAAAAGAAGAGAAAGGGACAAGGGTCCAATTACTCTTTCCTAATTGGGAAAATGATCTATTTATAGACTTGAGGTATTTTGGAAGGATCCAAAAATAGTCGCCACTACTCTTGGGTATAATCTTATGTATAGAACACACTAGAGCTTTTTTAGGCAATCCATTCAAGGTAGACTGCACCACATTATTTTTTTGACTACGTCACATTGATTTGGAAGCATACAAATCTTTAGTTTTGCATGGTTGCTTGATTGGTCTTCTTGATTGTAGTAAACTCTTTGTTGATTGATTTGGTGTTCATTTGGATAAGTTGATTATTGACCTGTATAGTGAACACTCACGATCCATTTTTTGATAATTATATTTATTTTGTGCAATTAAGCCTAATTAATATGGTAAATGTGATAAATTGAGACTTAACATACTTATTAAACTAATTTAATAAAATAAGAAGAAAAAAATAAAGATAAATGCCTGGGAAAAGTATAGATAAATCTGTGTTTTGTGACATTGAACAATTATTTTTATTATTATTTTTTTTTTTTTTTCTGTTTCTGTTTTGTATCGATACAAAATTTTTTTAGAAAATCAAAAAAATATGTGTTCATTACAACCAGAGAGATTATCAAAGATTTGTGAAAAAAATTTCAGACATAGATTTCAAGGTTTCAATGTGACAGAGTCAATATTCACTATGCCACATGGATTCTAGAGAGCTAAGTCATCTGATTTTAACACAACTCTTAGTTTTTCTTCTAGATTGTAACAATAGGTTTTGTTTATATTTTTTTTTCTATTTTATTTAGTTTTTAAGACTCAATTTTTTTTGTAGGTTGTAGAATTTTTTAAATAAACATGAATTTTAATCCATTAAATCCAAGATTCATTTTAAGTTGTTGTGTTTTTTTAATTTTCTATAATTTTTAGTTAGCTTTCTTTTCTATTTTAGATTCATTTGTATTAGGAACATTGTAACTTTCATTAGTTAATTAATTATCCAAGAAGGCTTATTTTTTTTTGTCCTTTAGAAAACAACTACACTACTTTCGCAGGCATCTCAACTGCATTTAGCAAATGCAGCAAGCCCTTAAATCGCTAGGTTATCCCTAGTAAACGAGTTTGACTTGTTAGGCTTTGCAGAGAATATACCCGTAAAATTTGAAATAAGTTTTGAAGTTATAATAGTCAAAATCAACACTTATATCTAAGAACACAAGTTCATTTAAGATGTGTCAGTCATTTGGAAGTAATACATGGTATGGATCTCAACTCTTATTTCTCCATGATCAAACTTAGACTTAAATTTTGGTTAATGATTCTAACATAATATTGTCCTCAATATTTTAGTATGCACATGCAAATGTAAAATTGAAATTGATGAAAATAAATGAAATAGGTTGGATAGCACCTAAAAATTATTCTACGGTCTTGTGATATTAACACAATATCTCCTGAAATGAGACAACACACAAATCACCACTGTTGCAACGTTAATCGTATCTGTTGTATTAATCATAATCATGTTGTATGATGCCAAAAGCACCACAAAAGATACTGTGATCAATTTAGGATTTTCTTTCTACTCAAGGGGACTTTAGAAATTTCCTATCAACCCTAAAATCAAATAAAAATCCTAAATTGCTAAGAAAAAAAATGAAAGAAAATAATCTTGAAATGAAAGAAACACTAATTAAAATAATCCTAAATATTGAAAGAAAAAAATATTAACTCCTACGATTTTTGATGGAAAGACAGCTAAGAGTATCGCTTAATGTGATAAGGGATCAGCTTGTCACTTTTTAGCACGTAAAGTTTTGGTGTATTGGAGAAACCTATTGACTAGTAGACCATTTTTTTTTACTAAGTTTTATGCAATCCTAAACATATGAGATCAATTATGGTTTTCATTTTAGAACCTACCATTTTGGTTCTGAACCAATAACTATTCCCGATGAGGAAAATGGCCAAGTTTAGGTTTGATTGAGGCAAAAAACTACAGTATTCATCAAAACTACTAAAACTACCAAAAAAAACATGGATTGACTCCCAAAAGCTCTAAGTTTAATGTCTTCAGTCAGACGAAAACTTTATTAATCCTGATAACTCGGTTCATCGAGGAGAATAACTTTCTTTAGTGGTACACACAAGAGATATGATTTGAGACACTAGCAATTTACTTTGAAAGTGGATCTGTCCTTAGGATTAAGGACTTCAACAACATCATGGTGGTAAATTATTTGGATAATAAAAGGGCCAATCTAACAAGACATGAGTTTTCCTAGAAAAATGTGAAGTATGTTGTTGTACAACAAAACTCTTTGATCAGGTAAAAAATTTCATCAAAGAATGTGCTTATCATAATATAATTTTGTACGCTTTTTATAGCATTTAACATAATTATAAAAGTCATTTCTGATCTTTTTTAATTTATTGAATTGTAATTTGTGATTTTCACCAGCTTTATCAAGATCAAAGTTAAAACGCTTGATCACCCAATATGCGTGATACACGATTTTTATAGGGAGATGACAAGCTTTGCCAAAAACTAATTAGTAGGGAAACATCCTTATTGGTGCTTTGAAAATAGTTAGATAGGCCCATAATGAGTCATTTAATCTCAAAGATCAATATTTTCGTGAAGGATTGACTATTTTTTTTAGAATGGTCTTGATTTTCTTATTAGAAGTCTTTACCTATCCACATGTTTGTGGATGGTATGATGTTATAATTTTATGAGTTATGAGATATTTTCTCATCAATGTTGCAATGCTTTTATTATAGAAAATGTGAACCACTATCACTTACAATAGCTCGTGGAGTATCGAATCTTGATAAGATGGTCTCTTCGACAAAGTTGATCATCACTTTGTGATCGTTCGATCTACATGCTACAACTTCTACCCATTTGGATATGTAATCAACGACAATGAGGATATATGGGTAACCTTGGGATATATGAAAGAGTCCCATAAAATCTATGTCCCAAATGTTAAA
Organism: Akebia trifoliata; assembly: GCF_017979445.1. Classification (NCBI taxonomy): domain Eukaryota; kingdom Viridiplantae; phylum Streptophyta; class Magnoliopsida; order Ranunculales; family Lardizabalaceae; genus Akebia; species Akebia trifoliata. The sequence goes on from NC_141386.1 coordinate 16,044,735, forward strand.
ATCTCGATGATTAGGATAAGATTCTAAGGTATTTCATTGCTATTAATTTACGATATAAACTACAAGATTTGCTAAACTCTTGGGCATATTGAAAAATGAAAAGCTAAAAAAATTGCATTACAAGATTTTCGCAATGTTTTTCTTACCATTGAAGTGCCCTTTGTAGGTATGATTATGACAAAATTCTAAGATATTGACTTGCTCACAGGTTAGAACACAATATCGAATAATTTGGTTAGGACAGTACTTAAATAAGTATGATTTGTCCCAGAAATACCATTTGGCTTTTAAGAGAAGATGAAGTTTCTCTTACCTAGTCATTGACAATAGAAATTGACCCATATAAGTAGGTAGTTGATAATGTCAACATACCACAAATTGTTAAATTTGGAGATTTTCATAAAATGCTCATCAAAAAAAGATTCAAAAATAGGTAAAAACACCTTAGATGATTTAGTAACAATCCTAGATAGGTGATCAACTATGACATTCTTTACAACTTTTTTATCTTGAATCTCAAGATAAATCTCTTGCAAAAGTAGAATCCAATGGATTAACCTTATTTTAGCATCCTTTTTAGATAGAAGGTATTTTAAAGTAACATGTTCTGTGTAGACTATGACTTTCGATCGTATTAGGTAGTGCTAGAATTTATCAATGGCATAGACCACTACTAGCATTTCCTTTTTTATTGTAGAGTAGTTAAGTTGAGCATTACTGAGTGTTTTTCTGGCATATTAAATAACGTGAGAATGTTTATCGATTCATTGACCTAAAACAATGCCTATCACATAATTCGAAGCATCGCACATAACCTCAAATAGAATGTTCCAATTTGGAGCTTAAATGATGGGTGCCGAGATTAACTTGGACTTAAGGTAATTAAGATCAGAAAGACATGACCCTAAAAAGTTGAAAGGAACATCCTTATATAAGAGTTCATATAAAGGCTTTGAGATTTTTCTAAAATCTTTAATGAATCTATAGTAAAAACCTATATGCCCTAGGAATAACCTAATTTCTTTGACTGTTCTAGGAGGTTGTAACTTTTCAATTAAATCTACCTTCACTTTATTATCTACTTCAATCCCTCTAATAAAAATAATGTGCCCTAGCATAATTCAAGAAATTATCATAAAATGGCATTTTGCCCAATTAAGGACTAGGTTGATGTCTTTACAGCGCTCGATGACCTAAGTCAAGTGTTGGAGACATTCCTCAAAACTTGATTCGAATACTAAAAAATCATTTATGAACATTTCGAAATATCTTTCTATTATGTTTGGAAATATATTCATCATACACCGCTAGAAAGTAATTGGTGCAGTGCACAACCCGAAGGGCATACGATGATACGTGAAAGTTCCGAAGGGACAAGTAAAAGTTATTTTCTCCTGATTGGTAGAAGTAATGGGTATTTGATTGTTCTCAGAGTAATCATCCAAGAAATAGTAGTGAGAATGTCATGTTAGACACTCTAACATTTGGTCAATGAAATATAGCAGAAAGTTATTTTTGGGAATCATTTAGTTAAGTTTCCTATAATCAATACACAATCTCCATCCTATCTAGACTCGAGTAGGAATTAACGTGTTGTCTTTGTTCACTATGACAGTGATATTAGATTTCTTAGTAACCACCTAAATGGGGCTTACCCAACAACTGTCAGAAATGGAGTAGATGATACCCGCATCTAATAGTCTCATCACTTCACTACGGACTACATCCTTCATGATAGGATTTAGTCTTATTTGAGGTTCTAAGGAAATCTTAGCAAAATCCTCTAGACAATGTAGTGTATCACCACAGATAGACTAATTCCCTTAATGTCATCTATGATCCAACCAATAGTTTCTTGATGTTCTATCAAAACTTTAAAATACTTTTCCTCTAGGATTACACTAACGTGAGAGGAAATTATCATAGACAAAATTTGATTTTTGCTAAAAAATGCGTATCTCAAAGTTTTTAGAAGCACTTGGAGATCTAATTTGGATAGATCAATTTGGGAATGAATGAAAGTGAAAGTACAAATAGGAAAACTTCCAACTTTTGTATGCTAGCACATAGAGTCCATGTAAGGAAAATATTCAATAAAAGTATTAACTTCGCTTATGGACTCTTCTATGTCAAAATCTTGATTAAAGTGGGTCAGACATCTTTATGGGGGATAAGAATATCCTAAAGCTTGACATGTTCGATTGTTTAGCATATCGAACATGTTTACTTCCTCGATGTCATCGTCTATATCAATTTCTTAAAAATTGTGGAAGGCGTTCAATTTGAGTTTCATATCCTCGAATGCCAAAGTCATAATCTCGTTTCTACAACAAATGATTGTGTAAGAAGTTGATAAAAATAGATGTCCTAAGATTATAGCAACATGACTATATAAATTGATAACTAGCTTTATGTCTAAGACAACAAAGTCAATTGGGAAGTAAAAATCTTTGACTTTCACTATCATATCTTCAATTACACCTTTGGGAACCATAATAAACCAATCGACGAAACTCAATATGATATCGATGAGTTTCAAAATCCCTAAACCTAGTTGTTAGTAAATCGAGTAAGGTAAAAGATTTACATTTGCCCCTAAGTCTAAGAGATATTTTTCAATAACTTGATTTTAATGTGAATGCAAGTTTTTGGATATTTAAGATGTTTAAATTTTGTTACAATCATTTCCTAGATAAGAGATGATGCTTGGACTGCTATGATAGATTAATGAGGAAATGGTGCTCTCCTTGTAGTTGTGGTCAAATCCTTAAGGAATTTTGCATAACAAGGTATTTGCTTATGGCATCGAAGAATGGAATATTGATGTGTACATTTAGGAAAACTTTTAGGATACCCTCGATGGGGAGATGAAGCTTTTGGAATTGGTAAAATGATGGAAATTTTTTCAAATCATTTTCCTTTACCTTAAAAGTTTCTACGATTTCTTCTACTTGAACTTTATCCTTCTTTGGAACATTGTAGACTCCCCATTTTTGCAATCACCTGATTAATCAACTCGTCAACCTGATCGCGACGATTCCTAATGATAGATAATTATTTCAATGCTTTATTTGTTTCTAGATATGTTTCAAAAATTCAGATGAGGTATCTCAAACTAACAAAACTGTAAAAATCACGCTACGCTAGGAAAATATAACTTCAAAAACATAGAAATCATCATCTTACAGAAAAAAGAAGCTTCACGATAAAAATCACTAAAAAATGACTCTATTATCAAAATACCCCTAATCTCTAAATATCCCTAGAGCCTACATTACGCTTAGGAAAATCCTTTCAAACACATAAAATAACAAATCAAAACCAAATAAACCATTTCGCCAATTTTCACAAAATTTGACAAAATTATAAAAATGCCCCTTATAAAATTCATGACCATTTCGCACAAAATTTTTTATAAATGACACAAACTAATATTCCCATTGAATTCCTTACGAAAAATCGAGTCCAAAACGTCCTGGAACATTGAAAAATGACATAAAATGCAAAAACTCCTCTCCAAGGGCAAAACGATAATTTTACAATTTTAATAATTAAAAAATTTTGAAATTAATAATTAAAACATTAATTAATGTAAAGTGAAATCCTAATTAAAATTAAAGTCCATCAAGTAAGACTTAAGTCAAAACCCTAAATTCTAGTCAATCAAGTAAGACTTAAGTCAAAACCCTAAATTCTAGTCAATCAAATAAGACTTAAGTCAAAATCCTAAAATCAAGTCAATTTAATATGACCAAAGTCAAACCCTAACCCTAATAGAATTTTAATTAAACTCTAAAACTATCTAAAATAATTCTAATTAAACTTTAAAACTATCTAAAAGAATTCTAATTAAACTCTAAAACTATCTAAAAGAAACATAATTAAACTTTAAAACTATCTAAAAGAAACATAATCTAACTCTAACTCTATTTAAAAAGCTCTTAAGAAAATCTATAAATAGGGGTCTCTACAACCTAATTTCGTAGGTAAAAATAAACCCTAGAAAAAGTAGGTCAAAAAGTCTCCCTAGCCTTCCTCAAACCCTAATTTTGAAGTCCTAACTCCTTAACTAACACCAAATCCCAATTTTTGCTCAAAAAACACCTAGAAATCCTTCAAAAATATCTAGAAATTCATCAAAAATTAGGAAGCACTTAGATCTAAGGAGAAGATACTTCGTCTTGGAGATCCGAAGTGGATCAAGTAATGGAAACGAATTAAAGAATCTCTCTGCCAACTTTGAGGGAACTATCGTTGTGATCATCTAGGTATTTTTAATTAGGCCTTTTAGCAATGTAGTTTTATTTGGAAAAAGCAGAGCCCGGCGTTAGCTGGGCTGGGTTGGTGCCCAAAACCTTCCAACCCCATAACGTAATCCCCGGACCCATATTTTTTTTCGTAGATTAGTGTTGTTTACCTTTTAGAGTCAATGCTCGATTCCTAGACCATAATAACTAGGTGACGACTCCCAAATCTCGAAAATCAAAAGCGGATCCGCACATCCTGCGGATCGAGGGCACTTTCAGTGGAGACTCCACTGGAGACTATTGAGGATCAAACTTGAAGGGCCCCAAGTATGGGAACATTACCAAATAGATTTTTTTATTATTATTATTTTATTTTGTTTAGTTTAGTTTATTCATTTATTTTTGGGCTTGTATTGTCTTCTATTAACATCATTTGATTCAATTTTGAGTACCTTGACTTGGCATAGTGTTTCTATGGCTCAATTGAGAGTCACTTAGGGTGACTCTAAATAATACGAGATTTCGAGGGATGGTTTTATTGAGGATGGAATAATGATTATTGGGTTATGGTTTTTATTTATTTATTTTTGTGTGTCGATCTGTCCTTTGATAGTATTTTAAAATTGGTTAGGTATGTTAATATGTCTTTAGGTGGTATTTCTTTTTATATAAAAAAAAAACCACAAAATTATTTTTTATTTTTTATTATGCTTTGATATGCCTAATAGCAGCAAGCAAATAGAAATAAAATGGAACATTTTCAATGTCTTGTTAGAAAACAGCATCTACCCGTTGTTTTAAAGTCGATTTTAACGATGGTGTGCCCATAGCAAAAACCCGTTTTTAATTGTCGAACCCTTAAGGTGGTGTGTTGTTAACATTTTTAAGATCTTCCTATTTTCATCATCTTCTCCATATATGAGAAAGAAGAGACACTAAAGAAGTAATAAAAAAAATGGAATGAATCGTTATCTTCAATCTTCGTATCATCAGGATCGTTTAAAAAAGAATCGGCTCATTTTCCTTAAATTCTTGATCCTATTTTCTTCAATCTGATCTTGAATTAAACGTTGCAATGGCAGTGTAGGTGAGATGCCGATTAACAATGTAAACCAGAGTATTTGTTTGTCGGTCCGATCTCAAATTAAGAGTTGCATTGGCAGCATGGGTTGAACATCAATTGACATGATAAATCAAATTTTTTTTTTTCGATCTGATTTCAAGTTGACTGTAGTAAAGGCAGCACAAATTGTTTCGATTTTTGGATCACTTCGAACCCCACCACACAAGCGTTATCTACATCATTCGAATTCTCAGGCTTTAGTTTCTTTTTTCACATTCGATTTGGGGAATCGAAGAGAAGATTCAATAGGTAAAATAAATCTTTTTTTAATGGGGGTGATATTGATAAAGATGGATCAATAAAGTAAGAACTAGTAGTGGGTCGATAAGCAGCTTTAGTTATTGGTTCTGTTACTATTTGTGCCACCAATCTGACTCTGGATCATGACTCAACCATTAATACAACACCCTTGGGTGAACCAGCACCTTCTTTGACTAGTGGCACACCAAGTGACCATGCTGGATCTGGTGGAGGGTATGGAGGTCAAGGTGTTTCCTGTGTGAAACGTAATACAACAAATTGGGGTGGGGGTATGAGATCGAGGACTGTCTTGTACCAATCTGCAAGTTGTTTTTGTTTGTTCAAAGGCGGGGAAGGTCCGTGGAAAGGTTAGCAGGCTACTTAATAGTTGGTTGTAGCTTTTGTTCTAAAATTTAATCTGTTAATGCACCTACTAATCAGTGGTTGGTATTAAAATAAAATAAAAATTTGTGGCAATGCTCTAGAGTGAACATGAGGAGCATATAACATGGGAGTTTTGAGTACTGTGGCAGCAACAAAAGGAGTAAGAATGTTGTGTGCTGGCAACGTAATAAAAAAATGTGTGAGTTGTGTGTGCAATCAACAATAGTAAAAGAAATAAAAAATGTTGAGTTGAAGCTCACTTTATGAGCCCTGCTATCATGATTCACTTAGTAAGATTTTAAATCTTACTAGGTGTCATTGGGTCCACTTGGAACATTAAATTAGAAATCTGACATCGTAGCCTTTTAGATTTCGTGAAAAAAAAAACTCATATTAAAAAAAAAAAAAAATTGATCTTAATCGTCAATGTTGAAAGTGGATGGCTATGATCTCTCAACTTGAAAATTGAAATCCAACAGTGAAAATTTATCATTTTTCAAAATTCTTAGAATTTTATCCTTTCTAATTTGTACACTTCATCATAGAATTTTGATTCCAAATTTGGGATTTTGATGAAATTTCTTAGCCACCCATTTCCAAAACCATGAATCTAAGTATTATTATTATTATTATTTTTTTTTTTTTAAATTGAATTTTATTCTCGGATCCACATTCTTCTGCCATCAAATCTAAAAATGATATGACCACGTTGACTTAATGACCCTTAGTAAAATTTGAAACCTTATGAGTTATTCAAGTTAGCTTATGTTCTAAAAATAATTTTACTACGCATGTCTTTCAAAAAAAAATATTTATTACTCCTTATCCCTACAACCATCATTCTATTACTAATTCAATATTTGCTAAAATCTCGATTAGTTTGGGTCATCCAAAGTGATCCTTGATTGAACCATAAAATAAAAAAATCCTTTTGTTTGGATTTAAAATAAATAAATAAATAAAATGGTTGTTTCAATGTTGGATCTGATTATTATTCTTTGTGTTGTACCCATTGATTGCCCATCTAATATGCTATGATCTCTACAGATATATTTTGATATGCTTGCTTTGATTTTGATCTCGATACTATGAATTGTGTATACTTTGATTAGTTAATGTGAGATCTATGTTGTGATGGTTTGATTTGGCCCACAAGCCCATTTATTTTAAAAAATACCCCGGGCACTCCCCACCCTATTTGCACACACCACTAGCACGTTTATCGCTTTGCACGCTTGCATGTCCCTTATAACCAATGTGGCACTAGTGCATGACTCGGTCTCTTAGGAGATGCGACGACATTCATGAAAACCATAACTCCAGTTAAGTACCTTAGGATATATAAAACTAGGGCATCAGTACCGTTTGATCAGGTGACTCTGAAAGGTATATCGATGCACCCAGGTTGGAGTGACTTGAGCCTTTGACCTATTGTAAACCGCACAATCACATGTCCCGAGTGCCAACATAGTACTAGTACGTGGTCGGTCCCCTCGTGGGATGCTAAACTATTTATGAAAGCTACAACCCTAGACTTGTACTTATACGGTATATCAAAGATAATCCAAGTTCACCAATTGCACTTCTTAGTCAAAATCAGTACCTAAGCAAGATCTTGCCCCGCTGTACCCTACTGTACGAGGGGGATAGACTACATTTATTCTAAACTGGTTCTTGCTCAGCATTGTGCGCTACCTTTCAACTGGGGATTAAACTGGTTGCTTTTGACTTCAGAAAAGTGGGTTAAAGGTTTATATTATCACTTATACGATATATCAAACCAAGTCACCACGTATTGTCCTATTGAGCACGCTCGAGAGGTATATAGGTGATCTTGGGTAAGGGTGGCCAGATAAATTGCACTGTACATAGTAAACCTAGAGTCTAAGAGCCTTCTTATAGGTCACGACCCAAATCGACTATGGGTGTTCCCGGGTTGCTCTTTTTAATCCAACCAAAAGGTAAGTAGGTGGACTGGTCCACACCGCTCCAATCGAACCTACAATATCGATCCAACCCAACAGGCATAATTGATGAGATATACTGGTCAATATCAAGTTAAACCAATTAGCCCAATTGGTAAATAGATCTTATGGATCAACATATAGATTGGTTGAACTAATTGGCATAAAAATATTGGATGAAGTGATGTAAGTGGAATATTCAAATCCGTTGGGTCAAACTGACCCAAACTCAAATGGGTACATAGTCCCAATCACCTTGCATCGGCCAATTTAATTCAATGGACTGAATATTTCATACTTAACAAGATCAGTAAATCATCTTCATGTAATATTTCATTGGTTAAAGATTTTTGAATCTAGGGGTTAACTTAACTCATGCTATCAAAAGGAACCTCTCTTTGTTAAAAGTCTACTCTAGGGTTCGTAACTAGTAATCCACCTTTGATGGGATTTTCAGGATTATCATTGCGCCCAAACTCAAGCGTCCACCTCCTAGTTAGGATTGGAAGTCTAGTCAGTTAGAATAAACAGACCGAGTCAATAGTTAGAATGGCCTTAAAATTTCTCAACATTGCCCAATTGTTCCCTGAAGATCACACTGCTTCAGTCTTGTCGGTTATAAGCAATGTCTCGAGTCCTCAGTCCATAATCAAGCCCGTTGTGGGTACTTGTCTTTAGTTTTCATGAGTCATTTGGGTTAGCTTGAGTCCATTTTTTTTATCAATCCAGTAAGGTCATGTTTTCTTTAGATCGAGTCAACTCTTTTTCTGTTAAGTCAGGTTAATTTGTCAAGTTTATAGAGGTGTCTATCGCCCCATCTGAATAAATGAAATTTTTGAATACCTCGAGCGTATTAACGAATTAACTAATAATCTGGCTTCAAGGATAGATTTCTCTCTTGAACAAGAAGATAAGGGTCGGGTTCAACCTTTAATTAGAAAACAAAAGTCATTGAACCTTAGAATAAAAAAATAATTTTCAAGAAATTCAAATAGAAACTACTCTATCCCTAGAGGAACACGAGGGGATAATGAATTTACTCAGAAATTTCAAAAGACTTGTTCGCGTGGTCTGATGAGGATATGTTAGGTGCAAGTTTGGGTGTTGTTCAACACAGAATAGATACTCGCTCGATGAGATGAAAATATCGATAGAATGAATCATTGCTATCCTCACTGCATCTTGAGTTGCAAATCACATATTATCAGTCGATATGGGGGTACCTTTTGAACTGATTCTCTGATAATGGGTCGTACTTGGAAGCTTAAGTCATTACTCTATGTTCAAGTTAAAATCTCGCACTATAAATCATCTCCTTATCGTCCTCAAACCAATGGAGCAATTGAAGTGGCCAATAAGAATCTCAAAACAATCATCGAGAAAATATGTCAGATTGGTCAGAGAAGTTACCATTCACACTAGGGGCATATCGTACTTCAATACAGTCTTCCACTGGAGTCACTCCTTATTCTCAAGTGTATGATATGGAAGTAATCTTACCAGTTGAAATGGAAATCCCATATCTCAAGGTCTTCATAGAAAGTCCATTGTTAGAAACATTTTGGGTCCGTCATCGGTATGAAGAACTAAATCGGATTGAAGAAAAACAACTTAGAGTTCTGTACCACGTTCAAACTTATCAAAGAATAGCCACTCACACGTTTGATAAGAAAATCAAAGTTCACCATTTACAAGTCAAGGATTTAACCATCAGACTTCAAAGAAAATTGAGCACTCATCTTCGACCATAAGAGGAAGTCTGAACCCAATTGGAGAGATTCATTCATTAAGAAAATACTGCCTGGAAAATAGTCAAATTTCAAGATCATGATAAAATTGAACTATCAGAGTCAACCAACCTTAACCAGATTAAGTGGTACTACATTTAAGAAGTCCATCTTTGGTCGGATCAATTTTTCGTACTACCTAATTCAATATCTCCTTTCTCAGCCCTTTGCAGTCTTTTTCAGAAAAAAAATAAAAATAATAAAAATAATAAAAATAATAAAAATAAAATAAAAAAGAAAAACATTTTTCTTTGTCAACCCAATCACCTAACCTAGGGGAGGGAATAATTCAAATTATGTTTTGGTCTGATCCCAAAATTCTAGGGTACGTAGGCAACCTAAGAAATTACTTTAAGCTCGACCACATCATAAAAAAATAAAAAAATAAAAAAAAATTTCCCCCACAAATAAAATTCAAATATTGTCAAAATGGGAAAGAAAATTCAAATGAAAAGAGAAAATGCCACACAAGGGGCATTAAGATTTTTGAGCTTCAGAATTCTTTTCCTTTTATACCCAGTCCTAAGCTTACCCATAAAAGTCCTCCTAAGTATCATGCGAAAAATTAAGGAAGATAGCAAAGCATGATCAGACAGCAATTCCAGAAGTTTAGAAAAGAAAAAAAAAATGGGGCCTGTAAAGTTGAAAAGTACAAAATTAAAGCAAGCTTACAAGGTTTAAAATCTGAAAGGACGGTCTTGGCAATAATTAGAGCAAAAAAAAAAGTCTGCTAAGTTGAAAATCCGAAAGGGCGACTTAGGCAAAAATCAAGGAAAGCATGCAAGGTTGAAAATTCGAAAGGACGGCCTTGGCAACAATCAGAACAAAAACAAACTCGCTAGATCAAAAACCTGAAAAAACAATCTAGGCAAAAGTTAAAGCATGCTTGCTAGTTTGAAAACCTGAAAGGGAAATCTAGGAAAAAATTAAAGTAACAAAGAAAAATAGAAGAAAATCTCCATAGAGTTGAAAAGCTAAAAGACGGTTCGAGCTGAAACATCTAAAGTTCGAATAATAAAATTCAACACTTAACTTAAACCAAGCAAAGACTCAGAAATCACGAGCATCGTCTACGATTGATCTGAAAATTTTCTACTTTTCCAAGTGAACTAAGAGGAAAAATGGTGGATTCTACAATGAATCTTGAAAGAAAATATTTTGTTTTCTTGAGCCTACTCAAAATCTTCAATATAAAAAGTCGAAATTAAAAGTTGAGTCTTTATTGTGCTTGTGGTAATCAAATATTTCAAACCTTCATACAAGGGGCATTTTCTTTTTTCTTTGATATGTAGTTTCTCCCTTATACTAGGGGCATTTTTTTTATAAGATGTGTTCAATACAATGTTTCCTGTTAAACTAAGCACATTGTTGATCTCAAGCCTGATCAATATTAATCCTAAAGGATATTGGGAACTTCGGATTTAAGATTACCCTCTTGATAACAATTTTTTTTTGAAAACCCCTGAAGTACAAAGAAATTAAAAAATTCATAAAATTTTTGAAAAACTTTAAGGTTTAAATAGAAGCGTTTCTGATCTCATATTTGGTTTTATCCAGATTAACTCATTACCCTTTCACCTAGAATAGAAGATAGGCCATTCTCTCTTTCCCGGATTCAATCATTCTTTTTTAGATTCATTTTCAATCATTCTTTCCCAAATTTATTCATTCCCAGATTCAATTATTATTTTTCAGATTCATTTTCAATCATTCTTTCTCAGATTCATTTATTCTTTCCCAGTTTTACTCAATCATATGCCGCCGAGGGTTTTCTCAGAATTTTGCTTCGTTGCCGCAGAGGGTTATCTCGGATTTTGCTCAGATTCCGCCGAGGGTTATCTCAGATTTTCCTTAGTTGCCGCCAAGGGTTTTCTTGGATTTTGAGCAGATGCCGTCGAGAGTTATCTCCAATTTTGCTCAGTTGCTGCCAAGGATTTTCTTGGATTTTGCTCAGTTGCTGCCAAGGATTTTCTTGGATTTTGCTCAGTTGCCACTAAGGGTTTTCTTGGATTTTGCTCAAATGCCACCGAGGGTTATCTCGGATTTTGCTCAGTTACCGTCAAGGGTTTTCTTAGATTTTTCTCAGATACCGCCGAGGGTTATCTCGGATTTTGCTTAGTTGTCACCGAGGATTATCTCGAATTTTACTCAATTACCGCCAAGGGTTTTCTTGGATTTTGCTCAGTTGTCGTCGAGAGTTATCTCGAATTTTGCACAGTTACCGCCAAGGGTTTTCTTAGATTTTACTCAGTTACCGTCGAGGGTTATCTCGGATTTTGCTCAGTTGCCACCAAGGGTTTTCTTGGATTTTGCCGCTGAGGCTTATCTCAGATTTTGCTCAGATGCCGTCAAGGGTTTTCTTGGATTTTACTCAATTGATGCTGAGAAATATCTCGAATTTTACTCAGATGCTGTCGAGGGTTATCTCGGATTTTGCTCAGTTGCCACCGAGGGTTTTCTCAGATTATGCTCAGCCAGATATCGCCGAGGGTTTTCTTGGATTTCGTTTAAATTTTACTCAGATAGGTCATTACTCTTTTACCCCGAGTAGGTAGAGTAGAACTCTAGAAATATAGTTCATTACTCTTTCACCCAGAGTATGTAGAGTAAGACTCCCAGAAAAATAGTTCATTACTCTTTCACCTTTAGTAGGTAGAGTAGAACTTCTAAAAAATTAGTTCATTACTCTTTCACCCCGAATTGGTAGAGTAGAACTTCTAGAAAAATAGTTCATTACTCTTTCACCCCGAGTAGGTAGAGTAGAACTTCCAGAAAAATAGTTCATTACTCTTTCACCCTAAGTAGGTAGAGTAGGACTCCCAGAAAATTAGTTCATTACTCTTTCACCCCGAGTAGGTAGAGTACGACTTCAAAAAAAAAATTTCATTACTCTTTCAACTAGGGTATGTAGAGTCAGACATTCAATTTTTACTACGATTATACTTAGTTTATGCTCAGATTTTGCTCAGATTATTCTCAATTTATGCTCTGTTATACTTAGTTTATCCTCAGATTTTTGTTAGCTTTTGCTCATATTATGCTCAATTATACTCAAATTATGCTCAGTTTTTACTCAGACCACATGAGACTTATCTCAAATTTCAAATACACACGTGCACATTTGTTCCTTTAATCAAGGAGAATTTCCTAAAATTTAAGGATTTAATACTACCAGTGAAAGCTCGCGCTCGAGGACTTGACAACTTCTAGTTCAAGGAGAGTTTTACGCTCAAGGATCCGAACGCCTCGACGAATTACTAAATCAGGTTGCAAAATGAACTGTCACTAGCTTTGGCATTCAGATATCGCACTATCTACCGAAATAGATTTGCTATCTAGTTTGTTTCAACCCTCTACTAAAGAGGGGCATCTGTAAACACCCCATTTTTGCAATCACCTGATTAATCAACTCATCAACCTGATCGCGACGATTCCCAATAATGGATGGTTATTTCAATGCTTTACTTGTTACTAGATATGTTTCAGAAATTCAGATGAGGTATCTCAAAGTAACAAAACTATATAAACCACGTTACGCTAAGAAAATATAACTCCAAAAACATAGAAATCATCATCTTGCAGAAAAAAAGAAGCTTTACGATAAAAATCACTAAAAAATGATCAAATGATCAAATTACCAAAATACCCTTAACCTCAAAACATCCCTAGAGCCTACACTACGCTTAGAAAAATCTTTTCAAACACATAAAACAACAAATCAAAACCAAATAAACCATTTTGCCAATTTTCACAAAATTTGATAAAATTACGAAAATGCCCCTCATAAAGTTCACGATCATTTCGCACAAAAATTTTTATAAATGACACAAACTAATATTCTCATTGAATTCCTGACGAAAAATTAGTTTCAAAACATTCTGAAACATTGAAAAATGACTTAAAACGCAAAAAGTCTTCTCCGAGGGCAAAATAGTAATTTTACAATTTTAATAATTAAAAATTCTAAAGTTAATAATTAAAACATTAATTAATGTAAAGTAAAATTCTAATTAAAATTAAAGTCAATCAATTAAGACTTAAGTCAAAATCCTAAATTCTAGTCAATCAAGTAAGACTTAAGTCAAAATCATAAAATCAAGTCAATCAAGTAAGACTTAAGTCAAAACCCTAAATTCTAGTCAATCAAGTAAGACTTAATTACAAATCCTAAAATCAAGTCAATCTAATAAGAACAAAGTCAAGCCCTAACCCTAATAGAATTATAATTAAACTCTAAAACTATCTAAAAGAAACATAATCTAACTCTAACTCTATCTAAAAAATGTAGACACTCCAATTTGCACGACTCGTAAGAAAATTCAAATTTTCTCGAATTGATTTGAACTAAGAACTCAAGCCTATCACGGACCCGCATTGCCATTTGGCATCATCATTCATGCATACATGCATACATACATCATGTCATATATTTTGCATGCTCAACCTTGTCCCTAACCCGTAACCATTCTCCATTCACCGCTCCATCACTCATACCATAACCAAGGTCCATTTCCTCCTCCAACCTAACCCAAGTCCGTATCCTAAATCCAAAGTCAAGTCCAAAACCTAAGTCCATATCCTAAATCCAATTCAAAGTCCAAAACTCAAGTCCATATCCTAAATCCAAAGCAAGTCCAACCTAAGCTCAAGACAAAATCTATTCTCTAAGCCCAATACCAAACCCACTCCAAGTCCATTCTCTCACCCCTTCATAAGATGACACATGTTGATACCTCATAAGCCTCCAATGCCCAATGCATCATCTAATTGGAGGGTCAACTTTTCTTTTGTTAAAACTCAAGAATGCCCTTCTCAAAAAGTTTAGTCAAACCAAAAAGGTTATTTGGTCTTTGGTAATAATCCATAAAGGTGAGAGAACTTCCCATTATGCCCTCAAAAGGTGGGAATCTTCAAGTACATACATGAAGTTCTCCCATTGGTCCATTTCAAAAATATACTTCCACCCTTACTTTATTTGTTATTTACAAATGAGTCAAGATCTACTTTTTACCTACCACATCACCTTTACACATGTCATACTCCCATTCACCCTTCCAAAAGCACTTTTATTCTCCCATTGGTCCATTTCAAAAATACACTTCCACCCTTGCTTTATGAGTTATTTACAAATGAACCAAGGTCTACTTTTTACCTACCACTCCACCTTTACACATGTCACTTCCTTATTCACCCTTTCAAAAGTGTTTTTGTTCTCTTACCTCTATTTACCATAAAACTAAGGACCAAAGAATGCTTTTAGGGTTTCTTCACAAATGTCATCTTTACCCCCATACAAATAAAAAATCTAAAAAAAAATAGCCTAAACCTTATGTCCATTCTCATTATTTTTAGGATTAGACCACTTTATCCCCAAAAGTTCTCTAAAACCTCTATAAATACCCTCATTTTCTAAGAACAATTCATGCTCTAAAGCCCCCATCTCTCAACCTAAAACTCTACCAAATCCTCTACTCATCTCTCATCTCTCAACCCTCAACTCTCTCAACCCTCAACTACATCCTTCAACTCTCAAGTTCATTACTCAAGCTCAAGTTATTTCAAGACTTTCAAAAGGGACAATGTGGGACAATAATTATTTATTTATCTTTTAACTTGCATCTTCTTCTTCTATCCCTCTCTTTTTTTTTTATTTGTAGAAGCCTTTAGGATGTAATGGAGAACCCTCTTTCATCCCGAGTAGATTGAACCTCAACCTTGGGCATGGAATGCTTGAGGCGATTTGGTCGAAAGGATAGAGGTTGAAACCCTTTTTTAGCCCATTCTCATATCATGCTTCATAATGTACACTAAGCACACACATCATACATGTTGGCTATGATGAAGAAATGTGTAACTCCCTTGATGGGGTTAAAACACTAAGTTTCTATCTAAACATGCATGCATTAAGGTTATAGATTTAAGAGAACTCCTTTCATAGAACTTCTCTAAAATCATAAACTAACATTTCAACTCATGCAAAAGTGTATTGACTCCATGGGATACCCTTTTCTATAGGATATTCCTTATGTCCACACTAATATTAAATTATCTTTTAATGAGGTACATACACAATATGTGCACCCACCCACTTCATGCATCTCATGCATTCTATTGTTATTTTAATCTTTTTTCAAAAATGGCCAAATCTAAAGGTAACTACCTTAGGTGGAGAGAATGTGGTGCTTAACACCTTCCCCATTCTCTAACCGAATCCCCTTACTTAGATTTTAGGTAGACCATACCTTTTCCATGATTGAGAGTCACTACAATGCCATAAAAAATGATTTTCAAAAGAATCGATTCGGGTGCTCATTCACACCCATTTACAAAAAAGAATGGTGGCGACTCCAAACAACGTAGCATTGAGGTTGAAAGATGAACATTCTCATGTCTATAACTTGGCGACTCCACTGAGGAGTTTGCGGGTTTAAAACATGACCATTTGGCCATTTTTACAAAAAAAAAAAGAACAAATTTCAATATGCGTTTCTAACATTGTTGTTGTTTGTGTTTTGTTTGATATTTTGTCTTCTTATTCTTGGGGAATGGTTGTAATATGCTCTTTAATATTTTGTGGGTTGAATGCTTGTAAAAGGGGGTTGATACTTGTTTTTAAAATGCACTTGTGCACTTACGTTTGCATAGCCCATTACACAAACCTCATCTACTTATAAAAGTTTAAACCCGGATGCTTAGTAGTTTCACAACTCGAGATCACTTATTTCGGGTACGGGGACGAACACATCTAACCCAATCACCAACCTAAGACATGTGTACTTCGGTATGCATTGAGGTTTGAAGAATGGGTAACCATGAAGCCACCTATAGCCGCATGCATTAAATACGATTAGAGGCTTAGGACACAATTTTGAAAAAATAATTTATTAACCCTCTAATTATTGTAATTTTTCCGATCCAAGGAGATGACTTTGTAAATTCTTTTTAGCCCACGAAGGCAACTTGTATAGATTTTAGGCTTGTTTTTATTTTATTTCTTTACATGTCTCCCTAAGTAAAGGGGAAAATCTTTGTTTATATTTTGCATCATAAAAATAAAATAAAAAATTTATGTACCCCAAGCCAAAAAATAGAGGTTATGTGCCTCAAAATCTATAAAAAAAAAAAAAAAATTGGCGAAAATTAAGGTTCTGGTCCGTTTTTAAAGAGCGGACCAGTACAAAAGCACTTCGGTCCGCTCATTAAAAACGGACCCAAAAAAAAAAAAAAATTTTTTTTTTTGTTCATTTCGTCCATTACATCAGTCTTGACAACTTTTCTCTTGGACTTTATTTTTCTTTTGAGTTTTAAGATTTGAAATTGATTAAATACACCATTTCTATCATCAAACTTAGGGCCTACCACTCGTTACTTTGTATTTGATCCAAACGGAGCTCGCCTACACTTTACCTATCGAAATTAATCCCGACCCAATGTGGCGTACTATCAACGTTACCATCATCCATCATCGAGGATCAACTTAAATCGGGCCCACAACCCGTAACCACTCCGAATCGAGTTCACGACCCGTATCCACACCAAAATGGGTCCACGACCCATATCCGTTTTCAAATGGGTCTACGACCCATACCTACTTCCAACTGGGTCTACGACCCATATCCACTTTCAAATGGGTCCACGACCCATAGCCGCTTCAAGATCCATTCCCAAATGGGTTCACAACCTATATCCATTTCCAAATGGGTTTACGACCCATACCCACTACAAACTGGGTTTATGACCCATATCCACTTTCAAAGGGATCCATGACCCATATCCGCTTCAAGATCCATTCCCAAATGGTTCCACAACCCATATGCATGACCAAATGGTTCCACGACTCATATCCATTTCGAATGGGTCACAATCCATATCTAGTTCCAAATGGGTCCACGACTCATATCTGATCTAAATGGGTTCACGAACCATATCCACTTCGGACTGGGTCCATGACCCATATCCGATCCAAATGGGATTCACGATCCATATCCAGTTTCGAATGGGTCCACGACCCATATCCGCTTCAAGATCCACTTTAATTGGGTCTACGACCCACATCCGATCCGGATCGGGTTCATGACCCGTATCTATTTCGAATTGGGTTTACGACCCATATCTAATCCAAATCGGGTCCACGACTTGTATCCATTTCGAATTGGGTTTACGACCCATATCCAATCCAAATCGGGTCTACGACCCGTATCCATTTCGAATTGGGTCTACGACCTATATCCAATCTGAATTCGGTTTACAAGCCATATCCATTTTCGAATCGGTCCATGATCCCTATTCAGCCCAAAGTGGGCTCATCCTCCAATTTCAACCCAAACCGTGATTCGTATATAATCCATCAGAATCAACAATCTCTTGATTAATTCAAAAAAATCCAATCATTTTCTAACAAAAAAAAAATATAATAATAAAATTTAAAAAAAAAAAGATTTTAAAGCACCAATTGCAATTCTTGATCAAAGTCGGTGCCTAAGAATGATCCTACCCTGTTGATACGAGGGGGATAGACTACGTCTATTCAAGGAAATGGGGTGGTTTAAGAGTGCCATTGTGCGCCACCTTTTCCTTGGGGATTTGACTGGCCGATCTTGATTTCAGAGAATTGAATTGATGGGCTAACTAAATGGTTTTTCGACTCAATCTTTAGACAGTAATCTGTTTTTACAAAATGTGTTTCCTGGCTCCTTGCTGATAAAACTCCAGCTCCGTGCTGACAAACCTCCGGTTCCGTGCTGACAAACCTCCGGCTCCGTGCTGATGAACCTCTAGCTCTGTGCTGACAAACCTCTGGCTCCGTGCCGATAAACCTCCAACTCCGTAGTGACAAACCTCCGGCTCCATGCTGATGAACCTTCGGCTCCGTGCCGATAAACCTCCAGCTCCGTGCTGATGAACCTTCGGCTCTGTGCCAATAAACCTCCAGCTCCGTGCTGACAAACCTCCGGCTCCGTACTGATGAACCTTTGACTCCGTACCGATAAACCTCCAGCTCCGTGCTGACAAACCTTCGGCTCCATACTGATGAACTTTTGGCTCCGTGCTGATAAACCTCCGGCTCCGTGCTGATGAACCTTCGGCTCCGTGCCGATAAATCTCCAGCTCCGTGCTGACAAACCCCCAGCTCCGTGCTGATAAACCTTCTACTTCGTGCCGATAAACCTCCAGCTCCGTACTGACAAACCTTCAACTCTGTGCTGATAAATATCTGGCTCCGTGCCGACGAACCCCAGTTCCGTGCTGACAACAAACCCAACCTCAACCAAATTCAGGGTTTGATTAATGCAACTTTATCAATTAATCAGATCGGACCTAATAAATCATCATGCATCTTCATTGTGTAAATGATATATTAATGCCTAACCTCTTGTCCACAGGTGGCCAAACGACCCAGAAAAAAGTACTTACCACCTGACAATCCTCCATATTTTCTACGCTCGCAATCAATTATGAGCACTTCAGAGCAACCTCAGCAGACAGTGAGAGAAGTAATAACAGATCTCACTTCAAAGCTAGATATAATGGTGAAGGCATTGGAAAAACACGACAAGATTCTAGATCTGCTAATGGCAAATCCAAGCATCATTCAAGCTGTACAACATCAAGCATCCGGCTCGAATCAGGCCATGCTAGAACAACCACAACAACTGCCACCAGTGTAGAATACCTTACCGCCCATGGCTCTTGCCAATTAGGGGCCCCAAATTCACATCCATTGTAATCCACAACGACCTGAGGTCATTCAAGAGGAAGAATGTGAATTCAGGGTGGCTGAAGTAAGGAGTACCACAGAAGAGAAACTTACCAACAAGCTCGAGGCAGTCGAGGAGGAGATTAGAAAGATGAAAGGCAAGGACTCTATGAGCGGAATGAGATTCAGAGATCTTTGCCTCTACCCAAATGCACCATTACCACCGAAATTCAAGTGTCCTGACTTCGAAAAGTATAACGGTATTAGATGCCCTCTATCCCATTTGAAACTCTACTGTGGTTCTATGTGCCAATTTGGTGATGATGACATGTTGTTAGTTCAACTTTTTCAAAGGAGTTTAACAGGGACGGCCCTCTCATGGTTCTCTCAGTTAGATCATTTGTGGATTAAGAACTGGCAAGACCTGGCTACGATTTTCTCGGAAGAGTACAGATTCAATACGGACATGGGATTGGACAGAAATGACATGGCCAAGATGACTCGGAAGCCAAAGGAAAGTGTGAAAGAATATGCCCAAAGGTGGCGAGAATCGACTTCTAAGGTTAAACCACCTATGACTGAACAAGAGATGAACACCATATTCATCTCAACTTTGGGCCATTCATTCTATACGCATCTAGTGGGTCATACAACTGCAAGCTTCTCGTCATTGGTCCAAGTGGCGGATCGAGTTGAAGACGATATTCGATCAGGTCTGATCTACGACTTGTCCAGTCTAGGGGCACCAGCAGGGGGGTCTACTCAACGGAAACCGGTAGTCTTGAACAAGAAGAAAGAAGAAACACAAGTTAACAATGTACAACCTGTTCGACCTTTTTTCATCTCAAACCAGAGGCCACCAGTACCTCAGGTCCCCTTCAAGGTTAACCCACCCCAAGCTGCACCAATTCCACAAGTATTTCAGTTTGGTCAAAATCCAGTATTTGGTCAGAACCCACAGTTCGCCCAGAATCATCAAATCGAGCAGCGTAGACCCAATAGAATCCTTCGAGTCTTTACTTGTCTGCCTATGACTCTATCCGAACTACTCCCAACACTACTCAGGGGAGAATATCTCATTAAGAGGCAGCCAAACCCAGAGACGATAAAGGGACCAGGGTACAATCCCAATCAGTTCTGCGAATTTCACATGGGAGCACCAGGGCATGCCACTGACCAATGTTGGCAACTCAAGCACCAAGTCCAGAATCTAATCGACAGGAAAACAATCATCTTGGATGGTCTGGCAACCCAAGCACCTCAGCAGAATATCAATCAGAACCCGTTACCAACACATAATGGGGGAGGCAATGGACCGACAGTCAATGTCATAGAAAGGGATGAACCGAGCTTCAACCCTTCAGTTTTGATAGCACCTATTGGTTCTAAAGTTAGAGTCAATTTGAGGAAGAATCAACGTCATCAAGCATCAACGCACTACCATAAGATACAACCAACCAATCACCATCCCAACTTCCCGTCAGACTGGCCAATCTCTCCATTCATTCCAACTCTCAAACTTCAAATCTTTCACGACCACCTCTCATTATACCCTACACATTACCAACTCCAAGCTCTACCGCTCGTCCACCTCTCATTATGCCTTGCATCATACCGACTTTAGACCCTTCTTCCCGACCACCTCTTATCATACCCTACACTGCACCGACCTCTCAAACTTCAAGCCTTTCCTCCCGACCACCCCTCATCCTATCTTATACCAACCCACAAACCCCAAACACTACTACGTCAACAGTCAAACCCAACCCGCCACCTCTTATCCTCCATGTAAAGCCAGACCCTCAACCTATGACCATTATATCCCCTAAACCATTTCCATACCGTTCAAGTCAAACCGTCCCGTGGAGTTATGAGACGATGATTGTGACATCCGCAGGAATTGAGAAGCAGAAAGAGGCCATGGTAACAGACATTGGTCATATGACCAGATCAGGAAGATGCTACAAAGTACCAGAAAAAGAACAAAAAAGGTAGAACGAGGAAGATGATAGAAGAAAAGAAAAAGGGAAAGAAAAACTGGTAGAGGAGGAACAAACACTTCAAGGGGAACCAGAGAAGAAGAATAGCAGGGTAAATGACAAGGAGGCAACTGACCTCCTCAAGCTCATTCGAAAGAGTGAGTACAACATAGTAGAGCAGTTGAACAGAATGCCAGCTCAAATCAGTATCTTCGACCTGCTTTTAAACTAAGAGTATCATCGGGAAGCACTACTCAAAGTCCTTAGTAATGCATATGTACCTGAGACCACCTCCCCAGAAGAATTGGAAAAGAAAGTAGGTCAGATCATGACCCCCAATCCGATCACCTTCAACGAGGATGAACTTATTAGCGGGGGATGTGGACACATTAAACCATTGCACATTATGGTAATGTGCAAAGGTATGATGGTAGCAAGGGTACTGATCGACAATGGTTCAGCTCTTAATGTCTGTCATCTACAAACTGTGCACAAGTTAAACACGGATTTATCTTACCTCAGGCCAACTAGAAGGACCGTAAGGGCTTTTGATAGTGTAGACACCCCATTTTTGCATCCGCCTGATTAATCAAGTCGTCAACCCGATCGCAAAGGTTCCCAATGATGGATGTCTATTCCAATGCTTTATTTTGTTACCAAATATGTTTCAAAAATCCGGATGAGGTATCTCGAACTGACAAAACTTAGAAACCACGCTACGCTAAGTAAATACGACCCCAGAAACATAGAAATCATCATCTTGGAAATCAAAAGAAACTTCACGATAAAAATCACTAAAAATGACCAAATTACCAAAATACCCCTAACATCAAAACAACCTTAGAGCCTACATTACGCTTAGGAAAACCCATTCAAACACATAAAACAACAAATCAAAACCAAATAAATCATTTCACCAATTTTTACAAAATTCGACAAAATTACGAAAATACCCCTCATAAAATTCACGATCATTTCACACAAAAAATTTCGTAAATGATAAAAAGCAACTTTTCCATTGAATTCCTTACGAGAAACTGATTCCAAAACATCCTGGAACATTGAAAAACAACTTAAAACGTAAAAAATCCTCTCCGAGGGCAAAACGGTAATTTTACAACTTTAATAATTAAAAATTTTGAAATTAATAAATAAATCATTAAAAAATGTAAAAAGAAAAATTAAAGTCAATCAAGTAAGACTAAAGTCAAGTAAGGCTAAAGTCAAAACATTAAAGTCAATATCATTAGACTAAAGTCAAAACCCTAAATCAAAACACTAATCAAGTCAATCTCATAAGACTAAAAGTCAAAACCCTAATCTAAACTAATCAAGTCAATTTCATAAGACTAAAAGTCAAAACCCTAAATTAAAATCCTAAAGACTAAGTCCATCTCATGAGACCAAAGTCTAAACCTTAATTGAAACCCTAATTGAAACCCTAATGAAACCCTAATGCTTCTAAGAAACTTTATAAAAAGGAGCCTCCATACCCTATTTTTGCATCAAAGAAAAAATCCTAGGAAAAGTAGGTAAAGAAGCCTCCATAGCCTCCTCAAAACCCTAATTTTGGAGTCCCAACTCCTTCCCCAACACTCCTACTCCGATTTTAGCCTAAAAAACACCCAAAAACCTCTCAAAAACATCCCAAAAATCCACAACAAATTTGAAGCACTCAGATCCAAGAAGGAGATACCTTACCTCGGAGATCAGGAATCAGATCCGGAGATAGAACGAAGTAAGGAATACGGTACAAGGAGCCATTCTAATCAGATCTGAGGGAATAACACTTTTGCAGATCAAAGGTAAATTTTTTTTTATTTTTTTTAATCTAGGTTTATCATTAGCAATGTAGATCTATTTGGGATAAGTAGAGACCGGCATTGGCCGGGCGGGGTTGGTGCCTAACACCTTCCAACCCCGTAACATGATCCCCGGATTCAGATTTCTATAGTAGATTAGTTCTTTTTATCCATTGTAGGGTCAATTTGGTTCCTAGACCGTAATAACTAGGTGGCGACTCCCAAACCTCAAGGGTCAAAAGCGGATCTGCGCACCCCGCGGATCGAGGGCACTTTCAGATAGTAGGAAAATTGAGTCGTTAGAGGAACTGGATCTCCCAGTCACTATTGGATCATGTACGTTTGAAGTAACATTCGAGAATCTAGACATACCCTCTGCATTCAATCTCCTTCTAGGAAGACCCTAGATCCACACCGCAGGGGTAGTCCCCTCTTCCTTGCACCAGTGAGTCAAATTCATCATGGGACAAAGGATGACATCAGTTCTAGCAGAAAATCTCATACCAGTCGATAGATCACCGGATGTGCATTATATCGATGTAGAGATGACCGGGGATAAGGAGGGGTTTCACGCCTTTCAGTTCACATCTATCAATCATATCCAAAGGGGATAAGGAAGGACAAGGGCAAAGTTGTCAAAAACAAACCTGATGGTCGGACGAGTGATGAAGAAGGCGGGATATCATCCGAAACAAGGGTTAGGGCCTAAAGGAAAAGGCAGGGCCACTTTGATCAGCATACGAAAACACACTCCTTACTTTGGTCTTGGATTCAAGCCTACGAGGAAGGACATCTCTGATATGAAGGATAAAAAGATGGAGCTTCGACTTGCACGAAGACAGAACCGAGAGCCTAATGTGTGGAACTTGGGCAAAATACCACACATCAACATCAGCTTCCCACCATCCTTGAAGAAGTCAGATGACTCAGTAGAACTTCCACTGACAAACCACACAGGAGAACCAAGAGTTGTAAGTATCGAGCCCGTTCATTCGCAAGAAGACTCGTTCGTTGAGTCCCCACATTCCTTTATAGATGGCATGGACATCTTGTTTGGAGGGGATTCCGAATGGAGTCAAAAGGAGGAAGAATGAGAGACCGCCAAGGCGGAAGTCGCAATATGCGAAGAAGAGAAATCACTGTTCCCTTTCCAAATCAATTGGGGATCTGTCATAATTCCACCCACCCTACAAATTCCTACGCCCGGATTTGACGACAGTCGCCCGGATTTATCTGAACCGTTAAGGGAGCCACTCACCCAACCTATCCACCCTACAGAAGAAGGGCAAGTTTTCAAGAATTGGGAGGAATACCCAATAACTTACGAGGCCGCCATGGGGTCCAGAATCCTTACGGCCTCCAAAAAAAAATGTCATTAACAAAATCTCATCTGCCCGAGGACCATAATGAGCCCTCGTCTTTGGAACAAGACTGTTTTGGGGGCTCACCTTCGTTGCTAATGAATTTGCATAATTTTTCTTTATCTTGTTTCAGGAATACAGATGGTCTACAAAATCTAAAAAAATCAAAAAGTTTTCAAAATCCAAAAAAATCAAAAAGTCTTCAAAATCTAGAAAAATCAAAAACTCAACAAATTTCAAAAAATCGAATATCTTTAAAAACTCAAAAAAATCAGAAATCTTCAAAATACCAAAGGTTTTCAAAGAATTTTCTCAGTTGAATGAGCCTTGTGACAGAACAGAGTATGAAAGAGATGAATACGACTTTGACCTCGAACTCGACTTTGATCTCATGGGGATCGAAGAAGAGTTAGAGGAAGAGGTTGAATACCCTCCAAAAGAAATCAAAGAACTCATAGAACGTCACGAGAAAGGTGTTCAGCCAAATATAAAGGATACAAACTCAGTGAACCTAGGCACGGAAGATGACCCACGAATCGTTAAAATTGAAGCCCTATTAACGATTGAACAGAAAGAGGAGATGACAAAGTTCTTACAACAGTACCAAGATGTCTTCGCATGGTCCTACCAAGACATGCCCGGTTCAGACACGGATCTAGTCGTTCACAAGTTGCCTATCAAAACGGGAAGCAAGCCGATCAAGCAGAAATTACGAAGGTTGAAACCAGAGTGGACACTTAAGGTCAAGGATGAAGTAATGAAGCAGTTCCAAGCAGGGTTTCTCGCAGTATTCACTTACCCTGAGTGGCTCGCCAATGTCGTTCCTGTACCAAAGAAATATGGAAAGGTACGCATGTGTGTAGACTATCGTGATCTGAACAGAGCCAGTCCTAAAGATGACTTTCCATTACCATATATCGACACCTTGGTCGATAACACAGCGGGGCACGGTATGTTCTCCTTCATGGATGGCTTTTCGGGCTACAATCAGATAAAAATGGCGAAAGAAGATCAAGAGAAGACTGCGTTCATTACACCTTGGGGTACCTTTCACTATAAGGTTATGCCATTCGGTCTCAAGAACGCCGGGGCAACTTACCAACGAGCCATGGCAGCCTTATTTCATGACATGATCCATAAAGAGATAGAAGTATACGTGGACGACATGATAGCTAAATCCAATCTCGATGAGGGTCATCTGGTAAACTTGAAGAAACTGCTTGATCGATTGAGGAAGTACAGCTTAAGACTTAATCCGGCAAAGTGTGTATTTGGGGCTACGTCAGGAAAACTATTGGGGTTCATTGTCAGTAGAAGAGGCATCGAAATCGATTCAGCTAAAACGAAGTACATCATAAATATGGAGGCACCCAAATCAGAGAAAGAGATCAGGGGATTCCTAGGGAGAATTCAGTATATTAGTTGGTTCATTGCACAACTAACTCCGATATGTGAGCCAGTATTCAAACTACTGAAGAAGAATGAGCCGAAAGAATGGAATGAAGACTGTTAGGAAGCTTTCGACAAGATTAAGAGATATCTGCTTAATCCACCAGTCTTAGTTCCACCTACACCAGGTCGACCTTTGCTGATGTATCTTTCCATACAAGAAAACTCCATGGGCTGTGTATTCGGGCAACATGATGAAACAGGTCGAAAAGAGCGAGCCATCTATTACCTTAGCAAGAAGTTTACAAGTTACGAGGCGAACTATTCAACTCTCGAAAAGACGTGTTGTGCCCTCGTTTGGGCATCACAACGACTACGCCACTGCTTACTTAGCTATTCGACTATGCTCATTGCTCGAATGGATCCTTTGAAATACCTCTTCGAGAAGCCGGTGTTAACAGGACGCACTGCAAAATGGCAGCTACTATTATCCGAGTTTGACATCACTTATGTCACTCAAAAGGCCATTAAAGGACAAGCCATTGCTGACCACTTAGCGGAACACCCTCTGTCCGACTATGAGCAACTAAGGACAAATTTTCCTGATGAAGCCATTTTATTCGCTGAATGGAAGCAGTCTTGCCCGTTGAGGTCGAGATTCCCTCCCTTCGGATATTAAAGGAAGTCGAATTGGATGAAGCAGAATGGGTCCAAGCCCGATTCGATCAGTTGAACTTAATAGAGGAGAAACGACTTTCAGCAATCTGTCATGGACAAACTTATCAACGGAGAATAGCACGAGCTTATAACAAGAAGGTTAGACCTAGAGAGTTCTCGCCAGGAGATCTTGTTTTGAAGAAGATTTTGCCAATACAAGAAGATGCGAGAGGAAAGTTTCGTCTGAATTACGATGGGCCATTCGTCGTCCAAAAGGTATTGTTCGGAGGGGCGCTAATCCTTACAGAGATGGATGGGTTAGTCTTTCCACAACCGATCAACGCTGATACCGTAAAAAAATATTACGCCTAAAGTCGTTCCTTGAAATGAAGAGAGGCCATCTTTCTACTACCTGAACAATTATCTACCTTTAGTTAACCCTTTTTGAGTCATCACATTTATTTCTCAACCTAGGACCGGGGCAAGTCACCACCACAAAAAAAAAAAAAAAATCGTTAAAAGTCAAAACAAATAAATCAAAGCATCAAATTACTCTTGGCCCGCATGAGGATAAACTGTGAACGGCTAAAAATACAAAAAAATTAAAAAGTCAAAAACCTCGAATGTCTGATCTTAAGCTCGACCTAAATCTCTAACCTAAACAAGTTCGTGTGACGATGGGAGGAGACATAGATTATATTTTCGAAACAAAAACAAACAAACCCCATGTCCAATCTACCCATCAATAAATCCAGACTCAGCCTTTCTTACATCCTTTCACAACCCTAGCCTAAGCCTATGTTTCGTTCTATTTAAAGTCCTTTTAAATCAAGGAATGGCTCAAGGTAACTCGATTACGGTGGAAGCATGTCATGAAAAACATCGTCAGGGTATAATTGATTTTGCTACTTAAGTCAGATTTCAAGCTACCAAAGTCGTTGGAAGACCCGAGAGGGGAGACCAGATCGAATATTCGAATAAAAGAGCGACTCGAAGTGTAGAATCATTAATCTCGAAGCTCAACTTGAGTCACCGTACCATGAAAATCGTTAGAGGAACTCGAGAGGGGAGTCCAGATTTGTTACTCAAGAAAGAGCGCCACTAGAAGAGTAGAGTGTTCGATCTCGTAGCTCAACTTGAGTCACCAAGCCATGAGGGGCACAGAGAAATCAAGGAGGTATTCAAAGTGAAAATCTATAAAGTAAGCATAGACTGAAAGGGCATGGTGAAAACCCGTCAGGGCACAGTGAGTAAAAAAAATCAGGCTATGACAAGATCAAAACCACCGGCACGATGAAAACCCAAAAAGGGCGTCGATGCGCAAAAATGTGAAAATCGGGTCTGGTGAAAACCGTAATTGGCACCAGGGGCAAAAATGAAAAAAAAATAACAAAAAAAAAAAAACAACTCTTGGCCCGCAAGAGTATAAACTGTGAACGGCAAAACTCTCAAAGTCTTCAATGTTCCAACAGATGCAACTAAGATAACTCAGTCAAAATTCTCAATCTCAAGGATGACTCTAAAGAGGTTAAGGATTAGCTGACACTTGTATCCTCGACATTTGGCAAAGGCACTATGATCGACCAAAATAGGGTGTGAGGACCCCTATTTATAAATTTTTTAAGTGTTTGTTTAGATAGAATTAGTGTTTAATTATAATTCTTTTAGTTAGAGTTATATTTTAATTAGAATTGTTTTAGATAAAGTTATATTTTAGTTAAAATTCTATTAAATAGAGTTATTATTTAATTAGGATTGTTAAATAAAATTATTATTATTCTATTAGGATTTTGACTTTTGGTCTTATTTGATTGACTTTAAGATTTTGACTTTAGTCTTAATTGATTGACTTTAATATCTTAACTTTAGTCTTACTTTATTGAATTTAATTTTGACTTTAGTCTTACTTGATTGACTTTAATATCTTGACTTTAGTCTTACTTGATTGACTTTAATTTTTTGGAGAACCCCCCTCTATTATCTTTAATTCTTTAGACCCCAAAACGGAGGGGTCCGTGAATAAATATCTTGGCAATCATCAACAATTTTGCCTGAGAGCTTAATTAATCGATTTTTTTAGTTTAAATTTTTAAATTAATTTTATTAACGTTTGACTTTAATTATTTAATGTTTTATTTATTAATTTTAAAATTTTTAATTATAAAAATTGTGAAATTACTGTTTTATCCTCGGGGAGGACTTTTTGTATTTCAAGTCATTTTTCAATGTTCCAGGATGTTTTGGAATCGATTTTTCAATGGGAATGTTGATTTTTGTCATTTAGAAAAAATTTTGTGTGAAATGGTCTTGAACTTTATTAGGGGTATTTTCGTAATTTTGTCGAATTCTGTGAAAATTGGCGAAATGATTTATTTGATTTCGATTTGTTGTTTTATGTGTTTGAATGAGTTTTTCTAAGCGTAACTTAGGCTCTAGGGTTGTTTTGATGTTAGGGGTATTTTGATAATTTGGTCATTTTTTAGTGATTTTTATCGTAAAGCTTCTTTTTGGTCTACAAGATGATGATTTCTATGTTTCTGGGGTCGTATTTTCCTAGCGTAGCGTGATTTCTAGGGTTTTGTCAGTTCGAGATACCTCATCCGGATTTTTGAAACATATTTGGTAACAAAATAAAGCATTGGAATAAACATCCATCATTGGCAACCGTTACGATCGGGTTGACGAGTTGATTAATCAGGTGGATGCAATCATGGGGTGTCTACAGATGCCCCTCTTTTGGCAGAGGGTTCAAGCAAACTAGATAGCAAATCTATTTTGGTAGATGGTGCGATATTCAAATGCCAAAGCTAGTGACACTTCATTTTGCAACCTGATTTAGCAATTTGTCGGGTTATTCGGATCCTTGAGGGTAAAGTTCTCCCCGAACTTAAAAAAATGTCAGGTCCTTGAGCGCGAGCTCTCGTTGGCATTGTCAGATCCTTGAATTTTAGAAAATTCTCCTTGACTGATGTAACAACTGTGCTAGTGTGTGTACTTAAAATCTGAGATAAATTTCAAAGAGATTGAGTAAAATCTGAGCATAAAATGAATATAAATTGAGAATAAACTAAACATAATTTAAGCATAATCTGAGCATAAACGGAGCATAGACTGAGTATAAACTAAGCATAACTAAGCATAAACTGAACATAGACTAAGCATAGACTGAGCATAAATTGAGTATAACTGAGCATAATCTGAGTATAATTTGAGCATAAACTGAGCATAATTCTGAGAAAACCATCGGCGGTAACTGAGCAAAATCCAAGATAACCCTTGGCGACAACTGAGCAAAATCCAAGATAATCATTGGCGGCAACTAAGCAAAATCCAAGTTAACCATTGGTGACAACTAAGCAAAATCTAAGATAACCCTTGGCAGCAACTGAGCAAAATCCAAGATAACTCTTGGCAGCAACTGAGCAAAATCCAAGATAACCCTTGGCGGCATCTGAGCAAAATCCTTGACGGCAACTGAGCAAAATCCAAGATAACCATTGGCGGTAATTGAGCAAAATCCAAGATAACCCTTGGCGGCAACTGAGGAAAATCCAAGTTAACCCTTGGCGACATCTAAGCAAAATCCAAGTTAACCCTTGGCGACAATTGAGTAAAATCCAAGATATCTCTTGGCGGCAACTGAGCAAAATCCAAGATATCCCTTGGTGGCAACTGAGCAAAACTGGCAGAGGAATGAATGAATTTGGAGAAGATTGATCAAAATGAATAGAAGAACGAATAAATCTGAAAGATAATGAATCTGAAAGAGAATGATTGAATCCCAGAATGAATGGATCTAGAAAAGAATCTGGGAATGAAAGAATCTCATATCTCCTACTCTAGGTAAATGAATTATTAGTTAATCTCTGGGTACAGTCAAATGTGAGATCCGAAGTGCTTTTGTTTGAACCTCAAGGTTTTATCCAAAAGTTTTATGAATTTAAAACCTGAGTTTTTATTTCTTTTGAACCTCAAGGGTTTTTCGAAAAATTGTTATCAAGAGAGTTACCTTAAGTTTTGGGTTCCCATTATCTTTTAGGATTGACATTGCTCAAAAACAAAATGCCTCTAGTTTGACAATAAACATGACATTGAAGATAATTGAACACATCATGCAAAAATTAAAAAAAATGCCCCTAGTATAAAGGGGGGAAATTACATATTTAAAGGAAAAAGAAAGTGCCCCTTGTATGAATGTTTGAAATATTTGATTACACAAGCGCAATAAAGATCCAACTTTTAATTTTTATTAATTTTATTGAAGATTTTGAGTCAACCTCAAGAGAACAAAATATTTCCTTTTGAGACTCGTCATAGACTAGCGAGCTTTCTTTTTTCCTTTGCTCTGATTGTTGTCAAAGTTGTCCTTTCGGATTTTCAACCTTGCGAGCTTGCCTTAATTTTTGCCTAAGTCGTCCTTTTCGGATTTTCAACCTAGCAGGCTTTTTTTTTTATGGAATTACTGTCTGATCATGCTTTGCTATCTTCCTTGACTTTTTGCACGGTACTTAGGAGGACTTTTATGGGTAGGCTTAGGACTGAGCATAAAAAAAAAGGAATTTTGAGGCTTAAAAAACATAAATGCCCCTTGTGTGGTATTTCCTTTTAAATTATTTTCTTTTTCCTTGAATTTTCTTCCCTATTTTGGATGATGTTTCTTTTTCTTTTGAATTTTGTTCTTTTTAGATTTTTCTTTGTTAGGGAAGCTATTTTTTTTATTTTGATGTGGTCGAACCTGAAGTAACTTCTCAGATTGCCTACGTACCCCAGAATTTTGGGATCAGACCAAAACGTATTTCGAATCTTCCCTCCCCTAAGTTAGGTGATCGGGCTGAGAAAGAAAAATGCATAATTTTTCTTTTTGAAAAGGTTACAAAAGGGTTGAGAAATAATATATTGAACTAGGTAATATGAGAATTGATTCGGCCAAAGATGGCCTCCTTAAATGTAGTACCGTTTGATTTGGTCAAGATAGGTTAGTTCTGTTAATTCGATTCCATCATGATCTTGAAGCCTGACAGCTTTTCCTGGTAATATTTCTTTGATGATGAACAGACTTGCCCAATTTAGTTTGAACTTCCCTCTAGGGTCAAAGATAGGTGCCTGATTCTCTTTGAGTACTAAATCCCCGACTTGTAAGTGACGGGCCTTGATCTTTTTGTCAAACGCACGGGCGACTCTCCTCTGAGAAGTTTGCACGTAGTACATAACTTTTAGATTGTTTTCTTCAGTCAGGTTCAGTTCTTTGTACTGATGCCAGATTCAGTTTGTTTCTAACAATTGACTTTCCATCAAGTCCTTGATATACGGGATCTCCATTTCAACTAGTGAGACTGCTTCCATATCATACACTAGAGAGTAGGGAGTAGTTCCAGCGAAAGACTGTATTTGAAGTACGACACCCCCATAGTGTGAATGGTAGCTTTTCTGATCAATCTTGATGCGATTGACACATTTTCATGATGATTATCTTGAGACTCTTATTGGTTACTTCAACTGCTCCATTAATCTAATGACGGTAGGGAGATGATGCCAAATCTTGAACTTTGAACATAGATCAGAGATCAATTTCTTTCAACCATTTCATTAATCTGAGAATGTAATCTATTTTGGGAGTTCTACCATGTTGAGAAGTCTAGCACTGATACATTTTGTAACATCTTCCTTGATCTCATTTTATCAAGTCAATATCTAATCCGTGTTAGACAACACCCAAGCTTGCACCTAACATATCCTCATAGGCCCACGTGAACAAGTCTTTTAAAATTTTTGAGAAAATTTATTATTCCTTCATGTTCCTTAAAGGATAAGATGATTTCTATTTGAATCTCTTTAGGAATTATTTTATGTTCTAAGGTCAATGACCTTTACTTTCTGACTGAAAGTTGTTGAGCCCGACCCTTATCTTCTTGTTTACGAAAGAAATCTATCATTGAAGTAAGATTATTGGTTAATTTGTTAATGCGCTCGAGGTATTTAAAATTTTCATTTATTCAAATGGGACGATAAACACCTCTATAAACTTGACAAAATAACCTAACTCAATAGAAAAGAGTTCACTCAATCTAAAGAAAACATGACCTTGTTGGATTGATAAAAGAAAAATAGACTCGAGCTAACCCAAATGACTCATGAAAACTCAAGACTACCCACAACGGGCTTAATTAGGACTGAAGACTGAGACATTGCCGACAACCAACAGGATTGAGGTATGGTGATCTTCAAGGAATGACTGGGCGATATTGAGAAATTTTGAGGCTATTTCTAATTGTTGACTTGGTATTGACATTTGTTCTAACTGACCGGACTTACAACCCTAACTAGACAATAGACGATTAAGCTTATGTACAATGATAACCCTTAAACTTCATTGAAGGTGAATTTAATCAATTCCACTATTACCCTCTTGATAACATTTTGAATGAACCCTGAGATTTTATTGAATTATGTACACCAATCCATTAAACAATTCATCTATTCAATGATTATTTAGAAGGAAAATAATTTTATTGCACTCTTGCAAATTAGTGAAAAATAATATTTTTATTGAATAATAATTTTCATAATTCTGATTATTTTTTGCAATCATTTTCTTTTTAGAAAAATATATTTTGGTAATTTTTCAAGGTCCATGCAAAAAGATTGATTTTTGGTAAAAAAACATATTTCAAGAAATTTTCATACAAAAATAGATCTTTTATAAATCATTTTTCCTTCATTTTCTTTTCTTTTGAAAAGTATTTTTTCTTTAGAAAATATTCTTCTTTTGAAAAATATTTTTCTTTTTTAAAATGGGTTGAAACACGAATTAGCAAAGAGTTTGAATTCCATTTTGATGGTCTAACCCATCATGATTGTTGGATTGAGGTGGACTAGGTCAATATGAATTATTGTCAAAAATGGATTATTTATTAGGTCGGTGCAGCCATTTTAATTTTCAAAATAAATTTTTTGATCCTTGAGGACAACCATACATTCCTGATCTCATCATTCACATACATCCATTTCATCATTCACAAGGTCCCATTCAATAAACAACCCAGGAACACCCTCGATAAGTTCGAGTCGTGACCTACAAGGGAGGTTCCTAGATTCAAGTCTACTACGTACAATGCATTTTTATCTGGCCACCATTGCCCAATTACACCTATATACCTCTGAAGCGTACTTAATCAGACGGTACGTGGTGATTTGGTTTGATATACCTTATAGGGGATAATCTAAAATTCCAACTCACTTCTTTGAAGTCAAAAACAGTCAGTTTGATCCCCAGTTGAGAGGTGACGCACGATGCTAAGCAAGGGCACTCTTAAATCACCTCTTTTCTAGAATAGACGTAGTCTATCCTTCTAGTACCGTAGTACATCGGAGTAGGATCTCGCTTAGGCACTGGTTTCGATCAAGAAGTGCAATTGATGTACTTGGATCATCTTTGATGTACCTATGGGTACGGGTCAAGAGTTGTAGCTTTCATAAATGGTTTGGCATCCCACGAGGGGATCGACCACGTACTAGTACTACGTTGGCAAACGGGACATGTGACTGTGCGGCTTACAATAGGTCAAAGGCTCAGGTCGCTCCAGTCTGGGTGCATCGATATACCTTTTAGAGTCACCTGATCAAACGGTACTGATGCCCCAGTTTGATATACCCTAAGGTACGTGACTGGAGTTGTGATTTTCATGAATGACGTCGCATCTTCGAATAGACCGGGCCACGCACTAGTGCCACATTGGCTATTAGAGACATGCAAGCATACAATGCAATAAATAAACGTGTAGTGGTGTGTGCAAAGTAGGGTGGGGTGTGTCCAAGGCTTTTTTTCAGATAAATGGGCCTTTGAACCAGACCTAATCACAAGAGTATGAATTACAATTACAGATCAAGAAATACACACAATATTCATAACATCAAGATCGAATCAAGGCATGTACATCAAGGATATGTATATCAAGATCATAACATGTTAGATGGGCAAAAATTTATAACAAAAAAATAATCAATATGATCCAACATTGGAATAAACAAGGAGGAATTTTTTTTTGTTTTAATCCAAACAATTTTTTTTTTCTCATGGTCCAATCGAGCATCCCTTTTGGGCAATTCAAAATAATTTGAGATTTCTGTAGATATTAAATTGAGGGTAGATTGATTATTGTAAAGATTAGGAGTTATAAATTTTTTTTTTAATGTTTTATTTTTTAATTTTTTTTATTATTTTTAAACATTTTTTTTTTAATTTTCAAAAGTTTTTTTTTAATTAATTTTTTAACATTTTTTTTGATATTTTTTTTAAAAGAATTTTTATATTTTTTAATTTATTAATTTTTTTAAATGTTTTTTTTTAACTTTTTATTTTGTTTTAAATTTTTTTTTTAATTTTATATTTTTTAAAAAAGTTTTTTTTTCTTAATTTTTTTTGAACATTTTTTTTAAAACGAATTTTTATTTTTTTATTTTTTTATTTTATGTTTTTTTTTTCTTAAACATATATTTTTTAAATTTTTTTATTAAAAAAAAAAATTTAATGTTTTATTTTTTTTACGTTTTTTTTTTTTTTAAATTTTTACGTTTTTTTTTAAATTTTTTTTAACATTTTTTTTTTATATTTTTTAAAACGAATTTTTTTTTATTTTTTTATTTTTTAAATGTTTTTTTTTTTTAACTTTTTTTGCTTTTTGTATATTTTTTAAACATTCTTTTTATTTTTTTATTTTTTAAAAAGTTTGTTTGTAACGTTTTATTTTTTTGTTTTACGTTTTTTATTTTTTTATTTTTTAAAAACGTTTTTTTTTTAATATTTTTTTATAGTTTTTTTTTAAAACTTTTTAAAACTTTTTTTTAAATTTTTTTATTGTTTTTTTGTTAAACTTTTTTTTATATATTTTTTTAAAAACGTTTTTTTTTTCGTTTTTTAATGTTTTTTTTAATTTTTTTAATGTTTTTTTTTTTTTTATTTTTTTAACATTTTTAAATTTTTTTTTTAAATGTTTTTTTATTTTTTTTAATTTTAAAGTTTTTCTTTTATGTTGTTATTTTTTTTACTTTTTTTTTTTATTTTTTAAAAAAAATATTTTTTGTTAAACGTTTTTGTTTTTTGTTTTTTGTTTTTTGTTTTTTGTTTTTTAACGTTTTTTTTTATTATTTTTTTATTTTTTGTTTTTTAACGTTTTCCTTTTTTTTTTGTAAACATATTTTTTTTAGAAAAATGTTTTT
Organism: Akebia trifoliata; assembly: GCF_017979445.1. Taxonomy (NCBI): domain Eukaryota; kingdom Viridiplantae; phylum Streptophyta; class Magnoliopsida; order Ranunculales; family Lardizabalaceae; genus Akebia; species Akebia trifoliata. Next base: position 16,080,581 of record NC_141386.1, read on the forward strand.
TTATTTTTATTATTTTTTTTATTAAAAAAAAACTAATATCCCCCATATCTCATCAATCGTATGCCAACAACATCATTTTATTTTGCCTCATTATTTTTTTTGAAAAATCTTAGATTAATTTAAAGTCTCTAACCCTTTGATTGGGACCACAAAAATTAAGCATTCAAGAATATGATATCCAAACTTTTACTGCTAACATCATCCCATTCTCAATTCATATGTCAATTTGAATATTTCATTATTTAGGAATCATCAAAAGGTGACCCTTAATTGAACCATAAAAAAAAAGTGCCAAAACAAAGTATCCAAAATTGAAACAAAAGATATTAATAAAGGATAATATAGACCCAAAAATAATTCAAATAAAAAAATGGGTCATTCCCTATGTCATTAACCTTTGATATTTTGCATTATTTATGGTCATTCAGAATGACCCAAAATTGAACCATAACAAAGATGTGCCATACAAAAATATTCAACATCCTAATCAATGATCACCAATAGAACCAAAAGAATGATAAAAATTAAAATAAAATAAAAAAATAAAAAACTAGGTCCTATTGGCAATGCTCCCATACTTGGGGCTTTTCAAGTCTGATCCTCAATAATCCCCAGTGGAGTCGCCACCTAGTTATTACGGTCTAGGAACCAAATATTAACTCGAAACGGATAAAAACGACTAATCTACTAAAGAAAAAATGAGTCAGGGGATCACATTACGGCGTTGGAAGGTGTTAGGCACTAACCCCGCCCGGCTAATGCCGGTCTCTACTTATTCCAAATAAGACTACATTGCTAACAAAGAAAACTTATATAGAAAACAAAAATAAAAAAAAAATTTACCTTCGAACGCAACAATTCTATTCCCTCAGATCAGATAAAACCGCTCCTTGTACCGTACTCCTTGCTTCGTTCTGTCTCCGGATCTGAATTCTGATCTCCGAGGCAAGGTATCTCTTTCTTAGATCTGGATTCTTCGAATTCTTTGTATGGATTTAGGGTGTTTTTGAAGGGCTTCTAGGTGTTTTTCAAGCTAAAATTGAAGTATGGGTGTTAAGTAAGGAGTTGGGGCTTCAAAATTAAGATTTATGGGAGGCTAGGGAAGCTTTTTGACCTACTTCTCTTAGGATTTATTATTTGATACCAAAATAGGGTGTGAGGACCCCTAATTATAGATTTTTTTAAGTTTTTGTTTAGATAGAATTAGTGTTTAATTATAATTCTTTTAGTTAGAGTTATATTTTAATTATAATTATTTTAGATAGAGTTATATTTTAGTTAGAATTCTATTAAATAGAGTTATTATTTAGTTAGGATTATTAAATAGAATTATTATTTAATTAGAACTCTATTAGGGTTTTGACTTTTGGTCTTATTTGATTGACTTTAAGATTTTGACTTTAGTCTTACTTGATTGACTTTAATATCTTGACTTTAGTCTTACTTGATTAACTTTAATTTTTTGGAGAACGCCCCTCTATTATATCTTTAATTCTTTGGACCCCAAAATGGAGGGGTCCTTGAATAAATATCTTGGCAACCATCAACAATTTTGCCTGAGAGCCTGATTAATCAATTTTTTTGGTTCAAAATTTTAAATTAATTTTATTAATGTTTCACTTTAATTATTTAATATTTTATTTATTAATTTCAAAGTTTTTAATTATAAAAATTATGAAATTACCGTTTTGCTCTCGGAGAGGACTTTTTGTATTTCAAGTCGTTTTTCAATGTTCCAAGATGTTTTAGAATCGGTTTTTCAAAGGAAATTCAATGGGAATGTTGGTTTTTGTCATTTAGAAAATTTTTTGTGTGAAATGGTCGTGAACTTTATTAGGGGCATTCTCGTAATTTTGTCGAATTCTGTGAAAATTGGCAAAATGATTTATTTGATTTCGATTTATTGTTTTATGTGTTTGAATGAGTTTTTCTAAGCGTAACGTAGGCTTTAGGGTTGTTTTGATGTTAGGGGTATTTTGGTAATTTAGTCATTTTTTAATGATTTTTATCGTAAAAGTTCTTTTTGGTCTACAAGATGATGATTTCTATGTTTCTGGGGTCGTATTTTCCAAACGTAGCGTGGTTTCTAGGATTTTGTCAGTTCGAGATACCTCATCCGGATTTCTGAAACATATTTGATAACAAAATAAAGCATTGGAATAAACATCCATCATTGGCAACCGTTACGATCGGGTTGACGAGTTGATTAATCAGGCAGATGCAAAAATGGGGTGTCTACAGATGCCCCTCTTTTGGCAGAGGATTGAAGCAAACTAGATAGTAAATCTATTTTGGTAGATGGTGCGATATCCGAATGCCAAAACTAGTGACACTTCATTTTGCAACCTAATTTAGCAATTCGTCAGGGTGTTCGGATCCTTGAGGGTAAAGCTCTCCCCGAACTAAAAAAAATATCAGGTCCTTGAGTGCGAGCTCTCGTTGGCAGTGTCAAATCCTTGAATTTTAAAAAATTCTCCTTGACTGATGTAACAACTGTACTAGTGTGTGTACTTAAAATCTGAGATAAATTTCAAGGAGTTTGAGTAAAATCTGAGCATAAAATGAATATAAATTGAGCATAAATTAAGCATAATCTAAGCATAAACGGAGCATAGACTAAGCATAAACTGAGCATAACTGAGCATAAACTGAGTATAGACTGAGCATAAACTGAACATAACTGAGCATAATCTGAGTATAATTTGAGCATAAACTGAGCATAATTCCAAGAAAACCCTCGGCGGTAACTGAGCAAAATCCAAGATAACCCTTGGCGGCAATTGAGCAAAATCCAAGATAACCCTTGGCGGCAACTGAGCAAAATCCAAGTTAACCCTTGGCGACATCTGAGCAAAATCCAAGATAACCCTTGGCGGCAACTGAGCAAAGTCCAAGATAACCTTTGATGGCAACTGAGCAAAATCCAAGTTAACCCTTTTGCAGCAACTGAGCAAAATCCAAGATAACCCTTGGCGGCAATTAAGCAAAATCCAAGTTAACCCTTGGAAGCAATTGAGAAAAATCCAAGATAACCATTGGCGACATTTGAGCAAAATCCAAGTTAACCCTTGGCGGCAACTGAACAAAATCCAAAATAACCCTTGGTGGCAACTGAGTAAAATCCAAGATAACCTTTGGCGACATCTGAGCAAAATCCAAGTAACCCTTAGCGGCAACTGAGCAAAATCCAAGATAACCATTGGCGACAACTTAGCAAAATCTAAGATATCCCTTGGTGGCAAATGAGCAAAACTGGCAGAGGAATGAATGAATTTGGGAAAGAATAAATGAATTTGGAGAAGACTGATCAAAATGAATCGAAGAACGAATAAATCTGGAAGAGAATGATCGAATCCAAGAATGAATGGATCTGGAAAAGAATCTGGGAACGAATGAATGCCATATGTCCTAATCTAGGTAAATGAATTATTAGTTAATCTCTGGGCATAGTAAAATATGAGATCTGAAGTACTTTGGTTTGAACCTCAAGGTTTTATCCAAAAGTTTTATTAATTTAAAACCTAAGTTTTTATTTCTTTTGAACCTCAAGGGTTTTTCAAAAAACTGTTATCAAGAGGGTAACCTTAAGTTTGGGGTTCCCATTATCTTTTAGGATTAACATTGCTTAAAAACAAAATGCTCCTAGTTGGACAATAAACATGACATTGAAGATAATTGAACACATCATGCAAAAATTAAAAAACATTCCCCTGGTATAAAGGGGGGAAATTATATATTTAAAGGAAAAAGAAAGTGCCCCTTGTATGAATGTTTGAAATATTTGATTACCACAAGCACAATAAAGATCCAACTTTTAATTTTGATTAATTTTATTGAAGATTTTGAGTCAGGCTCAAGAGAACAAAATATTTCCTTTTGAGACTTGTCATAGAATTCACCCTTCTCTCCCTTGGTTCACTCGGGGAAGTAAAAATTTTCAGATCGATCGTAGATAAAATACTTATGGCTTCTGAGTCTATGCCTGGTTTAAGCTAAGTATTGAACTAGATTATTCGGACTTCTGATATTTCAGCGCGGATTGCTCTTAGTTTTTCTTTTGTTTTGCTTTGTTGCTCTAACTTTTGTATAGATCTCCTTTTCAGGTTTTCAATCTAGCGAGCTTGCTCTAACTTTTGCCTAGATTGCCTTTTCAGGTTTTTAAACTAGCGAGCTTTCTTTTTTCCTTTGCGCTGATTGTTGTCAAAGTTGTCCTTTCGGATTTTCAACCTTGCGAGCTTGCCTTAACTTTTGCCTAAGTTGTCCTTTTCGGGTTTTCAACCAAGCTGGTTTTTTTTATTTTTATGAAATTGCTGTCTGATCATGCTTTGCTATTTTCCTTGACTTTTCGCACGGTACTTAGAAGTACTTTTATGGTTAGGCTTAGGACTTTTATGAAGAAATGTCAAACAGATTGTATATTGTTAACTTGTGCTTCATCCTTCTTCTTGTTCAAGACTATCGATTTCTGTTGAGTAGACCCCCCTTTTGGTGCCCCTAGACTAGACAAGTCGTAGATTAGTCCTGACCGAATACCATCCTCAACTCGATCTGCCACTTGGACCAATGACGAGAAGCTTATAGTTATGTAGACACCCCATTTTTGCACTCGCCTGATTAATCAACTCGTCAATCCAATTGCAATGATTCCCAATGATGGATGTGTATTCCATTGCTTTATTTTGTTACCAGATGTGTATCAGAAATCCGGATAAGGTATCTCGAATTGACAAAACCTTAGAAACCACGCTACGCTAGGAAAATACGACCCCAGAAACATATAAATCATCATCTTGCAGACCAAAAAGAAACTTCACGATAAAAATCACTAAAAAGTTACCAAATTACCAAAATACCCCTAACCTCAAAACAACCCTAGAGCCTACATTACGCTTAGGAAAACTCTCTCGAATACATAAAATAACAAATCGAAACCAAATTAATCATTTCACCAATTTTAAAAGAATTCGATAAAATTACGAAAATGCCCCTCATAAAGTTCACAACCATTTCACACAAAAAACTTCATAAATGACACAAAATAATATTTCCATTGAATTCCTTACGAAAAATCGATTCTAAAACATCCTAGAACATTAAAAACCGACTTAAAACGTGAAAAGTCCTCTCCGGGGGCAAAACGGTAATTTCACCATTTTCATAATTAAAAAATTCAAAATTAATAAATAAAACATTAAATAATTAAAGTGAAACATTAATGAAATTAATTTAAAATTTTGAACCTAAAAAATCGATCAATCGGACTTTCGGGTAAAATTGTTGAGGGTTCGTGGGATATTTCTTTAAGGACCCCTCTATTTGGGGGTCCAAAGAATTAAAGAAATAATGGAAGGGGATTCTCCAAAATTTAAAGTCAATCAAGCAAGACTGTAGTCAAAGTATTAAAGTCAATCAAGTGAGACTAAAGTCAAAATTAAAGGCAATTAAGCAAGACTGAAGTCAAAATATTAAAAGTCTGGTGAGAATTAAGTCTGAGAACCTCTTAATAAAACATAGATCTCGTCGAGTAGATTAATTTAGAATCTGAGTTCACTCAATTTCGTTATCGAAAGCCTTAGATATCATCGATGCAAGTTCAATCTGTAAATTTGGAATTATTTCTGAATGAAAGTTGGGATAGCAACGTTAAAACGTTTTTACAGAATATTTTAGTGAGAATTAAGTCTGGGAGCCTGTTAATAAAACGTAGATCTCATCTAATAGATTAATTTAGAACTTGAGTTCACTCAATTTCGTTATCGGAAGCCTTAGATATCATCGATGCAAGTTCAATCTGTAAATCTGGAATTATTTCTGAATGAAAGTTGGGACAGCAACGTTAAAACGTTTTTACAGAACATTCTGGTGAGAACTAAGTCTGGACACCTATTAATAAAATGTAGATCTCATCGAGTAGATTAATTTAGAACTTGAGTTCACTCGATTTCGTTATCGAGAGCCTTAGATATCATCGATGCAAGTTCAGATTGTATTTTCCTAATTCGCAGAAAATCTGAATTTATCTAATGTTGGCACAATTAATGTTCTTGAGAGTGAGCTCATCTCAACCATTGTCATTCTATCATCAATGTAACACCTATTGGAATCTCGATTTATTTTGGATCACCTAAAAGTGATCATTGATTGGACCTTAAAAATTATAAAAATTATGCCTATTGCTATGTTTGTTTGATCAATTATTATATGCCATGCTCATTAATTGATTTGCCATGATCTTGACAGATATATTTGTGATGTGTTTGATTTCATCTTAATTTCGATGTGATGGGTTTTGTATTATTTTCTTGATCAATATTCATTTGATATCCATATGTGATGACGTAATCTGGCCCATGGGCCCATGTGTTTGAAAAAGGCCCCGGGCACACCCCACCCTGCTTTGCACACACCACATGCACGTTTACTGCTTTACTCACTTACACGTCCCATTTAGCCAACGTGGCACTAGTGCGTGGCCCGGTCTCTTCGGAGATGCGACGTCATTCATGAAAATCACAACTCCAGTCACGTACCTTAGGGTATATCAAACTTGGGGCATTAATACCGTCTGATCAGGTGATTCTGAGAGATATATTGATGCACCCAGGCTGGAGCTACCTGAGCCTTTGACCTATTGTAAGCCACACAGTCACATGTCCCGATTGCCAACGTAGTACTAGTACGTGGTCGATCCCCTCGTGGGATGCCAAACCATTTATGAAAGCTACAACTTTTGACTCGTACCCGTAGGTATAAAAGATAATCTAAGTATATCAATTGCACTTTTTTGTCAAAACCGGTGCCTAAGCAAGATCTTGCCCCGCTGTACCCTACTGTACGAGGGGGATAGACTACATCTATTCTAGACGAGAGGTATTTAAGTGGGCCCTTGCTCAGCATTGTGCGCCACCTCTCAACTGGAGATCAAACTGGCTGTTTTTGGCTTCAAAGAAGTGATTTGAGGTTTTAGATTATCACCTATACGGTATATCAAACCAAGTCACTACGTATCGAAAGGTATATAGGTGTGCTTGGGCAAGGGTGGTCAGATAAAAATGCATTGCACGTAGTAAGCTTAGAGTCTAGAAACCTTCCCAGTAGGTCACGACTCGAACTTATCGTGGGTGTTCCCGGGTTGTTTATTGAATGAATGCATGTGATTGATGAATGTATGTGAGTGATGTGAATGATGAGATCAAGGTGTATGATTGTCCTCAAGGATCAAAAATTTATTTTTAAAAATTAAAATGGGTGCACCAACCCAATAAAGAACTCATTCTTTTACAATAATGACCCAGTCCATCCCGATCCAACAATCATTATAGGCCGAGCCATTTGAATCAAAATGAAATTCAAATTTTTTTTTTCTGATTCAGATTTTAAACCCATTTTAAAAGAAGGAAAATGTTTTCCAGAAGAAAAATGTTTTTCAAAAATAAAATATTTTCCGAAAGAATAAGATTTTCCAAAAGGAAATGCTTTCCCAAAAAGTTTTCTAAAAGAAAATGTTTTCTAAAAAAAAGAGAAGGAAGAAAAATATTTTTCAGAAAAAAATGATTTACAAAAGATCTATTTTTGCATGAAAATTATTGAAATATGTTTGTGGAAGTTGTTATTCAATGAAAACATTATTTGTCAATATTTTTCAAGAGTGCAATAAAATTATTTTTCTGAATAATCATTACATTAATGAATTGTTTAATGGATTTGTGCACAAAATCTCAGGGTTCATTTAAAATGTTATCAAGGGGGTGACACTGAAATTGGTTAAATTCACCTTCAAAGAGGTTAAGGGTTATCATTGTATCTAAGCTCAATCGTCCATCATCTAGCTAAGGTTGTAAATCCGGTCAGTTAAAGTAAACGTCAATATCAAGTCAATAGTCAGAAATGACCTCAGAATTTCTCAACATCGCCCAGTTGTTCCGTAAAGATCATAGTGCTTCAATCCTACCGGTTGTAAGTAATATCTCAGTCCTCAGTCCTAATCAAACTCATGTGGGTACTTGCCTTGAATTTTCATAAGTCATTTGGGTTAGTTCAAGTCCTTTTTTCTAGCAAGGTCATGTCTTCCTTAGATTGAGTCTACCTTTTCTTATTGAGTCAAGTTAGTTTGTTGAGTCTATAGAGGTGTCTGTCGCCTCTTCTGAATTTGATTGGATAAAGAAAATTTTTGAATACCCCGAGCGCATTAACGAATTAACTAATAATCTAGCTTCAAGGATATGTTTTTCTCCTAAGCAAGAAGATAAGAATCGGGCTCAAGAAAGCAAAGGTCATTGACCTCGGAACAGAAATAAATTCCTAAAGAGATTCAAATAGAAACCATCTTATCTCTAGAGGAACACAAGGGGATAATGAATTTTCTCAGAAATTTCAAAAGACTTGTTCTTGTGATCATATGAGGGTATGCTAGGTACAAGCTTGGGTGTTGTTCAACATGGAATAAATACTCACCTATATCGATGGAATCAAAGAAGATGTTATAAAATATATCAATGCTATCCTCACTACATCTTGAGTTGCAAATCACATGTTATCAGTCGATATGGGGATACCTTTTGAACTGATCTCTGATAATGGGAAGTACTTCAAAGCATAAGTCATTATTCTGTGTACAAAGTTCAAAATCCGGCATCGCAAATCATCACCCTATCGTCCTCAGATTAATGGAACAGTTGAAGCAGCTTGCAAGAGTTTCAAGATAATCATCAAGAAAATGTGTTAATCACACTGGGATTAGTTAGAAAAATTACCATTCACATTAGGGGCACATCATACTTCAATGCAGTCTTCTATTGGAGCTATTCCCTACTCTCTGGTATATGATATGGAAGCAGTTTTGCTAGTTAAATTGGAAATCATGTATTTCAAGGTCTAGATGGAAAGTCAATTGCTAGAAACAGACTAGACACGTCATTGGGTACGAAGAGTTAAACTTGATTGAAGAAAAACAACTTTGGGTGCAAACTTATCAAAGAAGAATCGCTCGCACGTTTGACATGAAGGTTAAAGTTTACTACTTATGAGTCAAGGATTTAACCATCAGACTTCAAAGAAAACTAAGTACTCCTCCTCGACCATAGGAAGAAGTCTGAACTTAATTGGAGAAATTCATCTATCAGTAAAAAAACACTACTTTGGAAAACTATCAGATTTCAAAGAAAATCGAGCACCTATCTTTGATCCTAGAGGAAAGTTCAAACCAAATTGGGGAGGTCCGTTCATCGTCAATGAAATATTACTAGGACAAGCTGTCAGACTTCAAGATCATAATGGAATCGAATTACCAGAACCAACCAACCTTGACCAAATCAAACGGTACTACATTTAAGAAGGCCAGCTTTGGCCGAATCAATCCTCATATTACCCAGTTACCCAGTTCAACATATCCTTTCTCAACCCCTTTTGCAGCATTTTCAAAAATAAAAATTATGCATTTTTCTTTCTGAGCCCGTTCACCTAACCTAGGGGAGGGAAAAATCCGAACTACGTTTTGGTCTGATCCCAAAAATTTGGGGTACGTAGGCAACCTGAGAAGTTACTTCAGGCCCGACCACATCAAAATAAAAAAAAATAGATTCATCGGCAAAAGAAAAATCTAAAAAGAAAAAAATTCAAAAGAAAAAGAAATATCATCCAAAATGGGGAAGAAAATTTAAAGAAAAAGAAATAATGCCACACAAGAGGTATTTGGGTTTTAAGCCTCAAAATTCCTTTCTTTTTATACCTAGTCCTAAGCCTACCTATAAAAGTCCTCTTAAGTACCGTGCGAGAAGTCAAGGAAGATAGCAAAGCATGATCAGACAGCAACTCAAGAAGTTCAGAAGAGAAGAAAAATATAAAAATGATGAAGCCTGCTAAGTTGAAAATCCGAAAAGGGCGACTTAGGCAAAAATTAAGGCAAGCTCGCAAGGTTGAAAATCTGAAAGGACAACTTTGGCAACAATTAGAGCAAAGAAAAAAGAAAGAGCTCGCTAGATCGAAAACCTGAAAAGGCGATCTAGGCAAAAGCTAGAGCAAGCTCGCTAGATTGAAAACCTGAAAAGGCGATCTAAGTAAAAGTTAGAGCAACAAAGAAAAATAGAAGAAAATCCCAAGCTGAGAGCGGTCCGAGCCGAAATATCAGAAGTCCGAATGATCAAGTTTCAATACCCAGTTTGAACCAAATATAGACTCAATGGATACAAGTATCTCGTCTATGATTGATCTGAAGAGTTTCATGTCCCTAAGCGAACCGACGGGCAGAAAGAACAAATTCTATGATGAATTTCAGAAAGAAATATTTTGTTCCAATTTCTTTGAGCCTGACTCAAAATCTTCAATATAAAAAGTCAAAATTAAAAGTTAAACCTTTATTGCGCTTGCGGTAATCAAGGATTTCAAACTTTCATAACAAGGGCACTTCCTTTTTCTAAAGAGTACAGTTTCCCCCCTTACACTAAGGGCATTTATTTTCAAATTATATTCGATTATCCCCAGTGCAATGTTCCTTGTCAAACTAGGGGCATTTTTATTCTGATGCCTGGTCAATTTCAACCCCAAAGGATAAGGTTAACTTTGAATTAAAGGTTACCCTCTTGATAGCAATTTTGAAAACTTCTCAGATTCAAAGAGAGTTAAAATGTTTACCGGACCTTCATAAAATCCAACTTTTTATTAAAAAAAATTTCAAATGCGAGGTTAATCTCCTGTTCGTTCCTAAAAAGCTTAGTTCATTACTCTTTCACTCCGAGTAGGTAGAGTAGAACTTCCCAAAATAATTAATTCATTACTCTTTCACCCTGGGCAGGTAGAGTAGGATTCCCAAAATAATTAGTTCATTACTCTTTCACTCCGAGTAGGTAGAGTAGAACTTCCCAAAATAATTAGTTCATTACTCTTTCACCCTGGGCAGGTAGAGTAGGACTCTCAAAAAGCTTGGTTCATTACTCTTTCACTCCGAGTAGGTAGAGTAGAATTTTCCAAAAAAAAAAATTAGTTTATTACTCTTTCACCCTAGGCAGGTAGAGTAGGACTCCTAAAAAATTAGTTCATTACTCTTTCACTCCGAGTAGGTAGAGTAGAACTTCCCAAAAAAATTAGTTCATTACTCTTTCACCCTGGGCAGGTAGAGTAGGACTTCTAAAAAGCTTAGTTCATTACTCTTTCACTCCGGGTAGGTAGAGTAGAACTTCCCAAAAAAAATTTAGTTCATTACTCTTTCACTCCGAGTAGGTAGAGTAGAATAGAACTTTCCAAAAAAAAATTAGTTCATTACTCTTTCACCCTGGGCAAGTAGAGTAGGACTCCTAAAAAATTAGTTCATTACTCTTTCACCCTGGGCAGGTAGAGTAGGACTTCTAAAAAGCTTAGTTCATTACTCTTTTACTCCGAGTAGGTACAGTAGAACTTCCCAAAAAAAAAATAGTTCATTACTCTTTCACTCCAGGTAGGTAGAGTAGAACTTCCCAAAAAAAATTTAGTGCATTACTCTTTCACTCTGAGTAGGTAGAATAAGACTCTCAAAAAAATATAAATTTATTACTCTTTCACCTAGGGTAGGTAGAGTAGGACAATTAACTTTCTCCCAACTTTTGCTCAGATTTGTCTCAAATATCATTCAAATTTTCTCGAGTTTTATTTTACTCAGATTTTACTCAATTTCACACAGTGCACACACTTGCACTTTTTAGTCAGGGAGAATTCTCTAAAATTCAAGGATCTGACACTGTCAGTGAAAGCTCTCAATCAAGGACCTGACAATCTTTTAATTCGGGGAGAGCTTTACCCTCAAGGATCCGAACACCTTGACGAATTGCTGAATCAGGCTGCAAAATGAACTGTCACTAGCTTTGGCATTCAGATATCGCACTATCTACCAAAATAGATTTGCTATCTAGCTTGCTTCAACCCTCTGCCAAAGAAGGGCATCTGTAGACACCCCATTTTTGCACTCGCTTGATTAATCAACTCGTCAATCCAATTGCAATGATTCCCAATGATGGATGTGTATTCCATTGCTTTATTTTATTACCAGATGTGTTTCAGAAATCCGGATAAGGTATCTCGAATTGACAAAACCTTAGAAACCACGCTACGCTAGGAAAATACGACCCCAGAAACATAGAAATCATCATCTTGCAGACCAAAAAGAAACTTCACGATAAAAATCACTAAAAAATTACCAAAATACCCCTAACCTCAAAACAACCCTAGAGCCTACATTACGCTTAGGAAAACTCTCTCGAATACATAAAATAACAAATCGAAACCAAATAAATCATTTCACCAATTTTAAAAGAATTCGACAAAATTACGAAAATACCCCTCATAAAGTTCACAACCATTTCACACAAAAAACTTCATAAATGACACAAAATAATATTTCCATTGAATTCCTTAAGAAAAATCGATTCTAAAACATCCTAGAACATTAAAAACCGACTTAAAACGTGAAAAGTCATCTCCGGGGGCAAAACGGTAATTTCACAATTTTCATAATTAAAAAATTCGAAATTAATAAATAAAACATTAAATAATTAAAGTGAAACATTAATGAAATTAATTTAAAATTTTGAACCTAAAAAATCGATCAATCGGACTTTCGGGTAAAATTGTTGAGGGTTCGTGGGATATTTCTTTAAGGACCCCTCCATTTGGGGGTCCAAAGAATTAAAGAAATAATGGAAGGGGGTTCTCCAAAATTTAAAGTCAATCAAGCAAGACTGTAGTCAAAGTATTAAAGTCAATCAAGTGAGACTAAAGTCAAAATTAAAGTCAATTAAGCAAGACTGAAGTCAAAATATTAAAAGTCAATCAATTAAGACTAAAGTCAAAACATTAAAAGTCAATCAAATAAGACCAAAAGTCATAATATAATTCTAATTAAATAATAACTCTATCTAATAGAGTTCTAACTTAAAAATAATTCTACCTAAAATAATTCTAATTAAAACACAATTCTACGTAAAACAATTTTAACTAAAACACAACTCTAATTAAAAGATCTCTAATTAAACACTAACTCTATCCAAATCAACCTTAAAAGAATTCTATAAATAGAAATGCTCACACCCTATTTTTGTATAAAATCATAAACCCTAAGAGAAGTAGGTCTAGAAGCTCCCCTAGCCCCTCATAAACCCTAGTTTTGGAGCCCCAACTCCTTACCTAACATCCCTCCTTCAATTTTAGTCTAGAAAACACCTAAAATCCCTCCAAAAATACCCCCAAATCCGCAACAAATTTGAAGAGTTCAGATCCAAAAACAAGGAGATACCTTGATCTAGGAGATTCGAAGTCAAATCCGGAGACAGAACGAAGCAAGGGAGTACAGTACAAGGAGCTCTTTTTGTCAGATCTGAGGGAAAGAAATCCTTGCTATCGGAAAGGTATGTAATTTTTTTATTTGTATCTAGGTTTTTAGCAATGTGATATATTTGGGAAGTTAGTAGAGACCGGCTTTGGCCGGGCGGGGTTGGTGCATAACACCTTCCAACCCTGTAACATGATCCCCGAATTCAGATTTTTTGTGGTAGATTAGTTCTTTTTATCCATGTTAGAGTCAGTTTGGTTCCTAGACCACAATAACTAGGTGGCGACTCCCAAACCTCAAGAATCAAAAGCGGATCCGCGCACCCCGCGGATCGAGGGCGCTTTCAAGTTGTATGACCCCACTAAATGTGTGTAGAATGAGTGGCCCAGAGTCGAGATGAATATGGTGTTCATATCTTGTTCAGTCATTGGTGGCTTCACCTTAGAAGCCGATTCTCGCCAACTTTGGGCATACTCTTTCACATTTTCTTTTGGCTTCTGAGTCATCTTAGCCATATCATTTATGTCCAATCTTATGTCCATATTAAACCTATTCCTCTAAGAAAATTGTAGCCAGATCTTGCCATCTTTTGATTCGTGAATGATCCAATTGGGAGAACCATGAGAGGGTCGCCCCTGTTAGGCTTCTTTGAAAAAGTTGGACCAACAACCTGTCGTTGTCACCAAGATGGCACATAGATCCACAATAGAGTTTCAAGTGGGATAGAGGGCACCCAATGTCGTTATACTTCTCGAAGTCAGGATACTTGAACTTCGGCGGTAATGGTACATTTGGGTAGATGCAAAGATCTCTGAACCTCATTCCACTTGCGGAATCCTTTCCCTTCATTCTTCGGATCTCCTCTTCAACTACTTCCAACTTGTTGGCTAATTTTTCCTCTGTGGTGCTTCTTACCTCAGTTGCTCTAAATTAGCCTTCTTCTTCTTGAACGATATCTTGTCGCTGTGGGTTGCTATGAATATGAATTGGTGGCCCTTGATTAGTAGGAACCATGGGTAGTAATATATTATGCGCTATTGGCTGTTGTTGTTGGGGTTTTTTCGGTATGGCTTGATTCGAACCTAATGCATGATGATTCATTAGTTCAAATTGACTTAATTGGTAAAGTTGTATTAAGAAAATCCTGAATTTGGTTGGGGTTGGATTTTTTTTGTCAGCACGAAGGTAGGGTTTGTCGACACAGAGTCTAAATATTGTTTGTAATGAGTTGAGGTTTGTCAGCATGGAGCTGAGGTTGGTCAGCACAGAGATGAGGTTGGTAAGCACGGAGCTGGAGGTTTATCAGCACTAAGTTGAAGGTTTGCCGTACGGAGCTGGAAGTTTATCCGCACGGAATTGGAGGTTCGTCAGTACAGAACTAGAGGCTTGTCAGCACGGAGCTGGGGTTTGTCAGCACGAAGCTGGAGGTTCATTGGCACGAAGTCGGAAGCTTGTCAACACGGAGCTGGATGTCCAACGGCGCGGAGCCTAAGGTTCATCGGCATGGAGCCGGTGGTTTGTCGATACGGAGTCGGTGGTTTGTTAGCACGGAGCCGGACTTTCATCAGCACAGAGCCGGAGGTTTGCCAGCACGGAGCTTGGTAACAACACGGAGTTAGAAAAAACATTTTGTAAATATATATTACTGTAAACGGATTGAATTGGAAAAACCTTTTTGTTAATCCCAATTCAATTATCTGAAATCAAGCTCGGCTAGTCAAATCCCCAATGAATAGGTGGCGCACAATGCCTCAGCAAGGGCACTTTTAAGTCACCTCATTTCCTTGAATAGACGTAGTCTATTCACCTTGTATCAACAGGGAAAGATCATTCTTAGGCACCGACTTTGATCAAAAATTACAATTGGTGTTTTAAAACCTCTTTTTTTTTCAAATCAAATTTGTTGGAATATGATTGGATTTATTTGAATTGATCAGGAGATTGTTGATTTTGATGGATCATATATGAATCATGGTTTGGGTTGAAATTGGAGAATGGGTCTGGTTTGGATTGACTAGGGATCATGGCTCGGTTCAAAAATGGATATGGGTCGTAGACCCAATTCAGATTGGATACGGGTCGTGGATCCGGTTTGAATTGGATATGGGTTGTAGACCCAATTCGAAATGGATACGGGTCGTCAACCCGGTTTGGATTGGATATGGGTCGTGGACTCGATTTATATTGGATATGGGTCTTGGACCTAATTAGAAATGGATACGGGTCGTGGACCCGGTTCGGATTGGATACGAGTCGTGAACCCAATTTGAAATGGATACGGGTCATGGACTCAATTGAAATGGGATATGGGTCATGGACCCATTTGGGAATGAGCATGGGTCATAGACCCATTTGGAAGTCAATATGGGTCGTGGACCTATTTGAGGTAAATATAGGTCATGGACCCATTTGAAGTGGGTATGGATCATGGATGATAATGGGTTTGATTGAGGCCAAGGTTGACGGTGTGCTACGTTAGGTCGGGATCAAATTCGATAGGTAGAGAGTAGGCTAGCTCCATTTGGATCAAACACAAAGTGATGACGGGTAGGCCCTAAACTTAATGATAGAAATGGTTCATTTAATTATTTTTAAATCTTAAAACTCAAAAGAAAGATAAAGTCCAAGAAAAAAGTTGTTAGGACTAATGTAAGAGATGAAATGAGCAAAAAAATATATTTTTTTTGGGGGTTCGATTTTAATGTGCGAACCAGAGGGCTCTTGTATTGGTCCACTCTTTAAAAATGGACCAGAACCTTAATTTTCCCCAAAAAACAATTTTTTTTTAAGGATTTTGTGGCACATAGCCTCTGTTTTTTGGCTTGAGCCACAAGAAAAAAAAATTTTGTTTTTTTTTTAATGATGCAAAGCATAAAAAAATATTTTCCCCTTTACCTAGGGGGACATGTAAATAAATAAAGGAAACAAAAAATCTTAAAATCTATACAACTTGCCTTCGTAGGCTAAAAAAAAGATTTACAAAGTTGTCTCCTTGGATCAAAAAAATTACAATAATGAGGGGGTTGATAAATCATTTTTCCAAAATTGTATCCTAAGCCTCTAAACGTGTTTAATGCATGCGCTATAGGTGGCTTAACGGTTACTGTAGACACCTCATTTTTGCACTCGCTTGATTAATCGACTCGTCAACCTGATCGCAACGATTCCCAATGATGAATGTTTATTCCAATGCTTTATTTTGTTACTAGATATGTTTCAGAAATCCGGATGAGGTATCTCGAACTGACAAAACCTTAGAAACCCCGCTACACTAGGAAAATATGACCCCAAAAGCTTAGAAATTATCATTTTTCAGACAAAAAGAAGCTTCACAATAAAAATCACTAAAAAATGACCGAATTACCAAAATACCCCTAACTTTAAAATATCCCTAGAGCTTACATTACGTTTAGGAAAACACCTTCAAACACATAAAACAATAAATTGAAACTAAATAAATCATTTCGCCAATTTTCACAAAATTTGATAAAATTACGAAAATACCCCTCATGAAGTTCACGACCATTTCACACAAAAAATTTCATAAATAATACAAACCAATATTTCCATTGAATTCCTTACGAAAAATCGATTCCAAAACATCCTGAAACATAAAAAATTGACTTAAAACACGAAAAGTCCTCTCCGAGGGGTAAAACGATAATTTTATAATTTTCAAAATTAATAAATAAAATATTAAATAATTAAAGTGAAACATTAATAAAATTAATTTAAAATTTTAAACTAAAAAAATCGATCAATCAGGCTCTCAGGCAAAATTGTTGAGGGTTGCCAAGATATTTCTTCAAGGACCCCTCTATTTGGGGGTCCAAAGAATTAAAGATATAATAGAGGGGGGTTCTCCAAAAAATTAAAGTCAATCAAGAAAGACTAAAGTCAAAATTTTAAAGTCAATCAAGTAAGACTAAAGTCAAAATTAAAGTCAATTAAGTAAGACTAAAGTCAAGATATTAAAGTCAATCAATTAAGACTAAAGTCAAAATTTTAAAGTCAATCAAATAAGATCAAAAGTCAAAACTCTAATAGAGTTCTAATTAAATAATAACTCTACTTAATAAAATTCTAACTAAAATATAACTCTACACAAAACAATTCTAATTAAAATACAACTCTACCTAAAACAATTCTACTTAAAATATAACTCTAACTAAAAGAATTATAATTAAACACTAATTCTATCTAAACAAACCCTTAAACAAATCTATAAATAGGGGTCCTCACACCCTATTTTCGTATTAAATAATAAACCTTAGAAAAAGTAGGTCAAAAAACTTTCCCAACCTTCCCAAAATCCTAATTTTGAAGCCCTAACTCCTTACCTAACATCCATACCTCAACTTTAGCTCAAAAAACACCCAAAACCCCATCCAAAACACTTTCAAATCCATAAGAAAAATCAGAAAACTCACAGATCTAAGAAGAAGATACCTCAACTTGGATATTAGAAATCAAATCCGATGATGGGCGAATAGCAAGGAAATACATACGTAGATACTCTTCGCTAATGCTGAGGGAATCGTTGTAATCAGCAAGGTAACTTTCTTTTATATTTTTTTTTATAATTATTTATTATTTTTGGTCTATTTTGCAATGTAACCGATTTTTGGGAAGAAGTAGAGACCGGCGGGGTTGGTGCCTAACACCTTCCAACCCGTAATATGATCCCCGGACCTGTATTTTCTTTCGTAGATTAGTTTATTTGCCTTTTAGAGTCAAAGTTCGGTTCCTAGACCGTAATAACTAGGTGGCGACTCCCAAACCTCAAAGGTCAAAAGCAGATCCGCGCACCCCGCGAATCGAGGGCACTTTCAGTGGTGACTCCACTAGGGACTCTTGAGGATCAAACTTGAAAAGCCCCAAGTATGGAAACATTGCCAGTGACCTAGGTTTTTTTATTAATTTTTGAGTTAGTTTCTTTTTATTATTTGTTTATCGGCTTTAGTTATTATTCTTGTTGGTTCGATCATCAATCATTCGGTTCTACTTAGAGTACCGTGATTCAACATATTATTTTCAATGATTTAATCAAGGGCTATTTGGAATGACTTTAAATAATGTGAGATTGGAAAAGGACAATGGTTGGACAATGAATTTTGTTTTTTCCTTAAGAAACGTGTGTAGTTTTTTTATTTTATTAAAAGAAAAAAAAATTTAGGTGGGTGCGATCTATGTTTCAGCAATATTTTTCTATTTATTTATTTAAAAAAAATAAAAAAATAAAAAAATAAAAAAGAGAAATTTTTTTTAGTAAGTGTTTGATTAGTTGGTAGGTTTATATATATTTTAGTCGTGCTGCCCTTTGGCAGCTAAAGAAAAAAAAACAGAAAAAAATGATTTTCTTAGGTTCTGTTAGTAAGAACCAGCGCTTTCATGAGGTTTAGGGATGGTGTGCCCCTAGTAAGAATTCACTTTCTAGTGTGAAACACCTAATGTATTTAATATAGTGGGTGGGGTGCTGGTAGCATTTTTTTTAAAGTTTCTTTTTTCTATCTCCTTCTCAAAAGAGAAAGAAAGACAACAAGAGGAAACGCCTCCCACCCTCTCTCTCTCTCTCTCTCCTCCTTCTTCATCTTCATCATCATGGCAGCCGATACCTAATCCCATCATCATTATCATTAAGGCAATCTTCCAAGAAGAATTTCAATGGCAGTCAAGACGAAAAATCGTGATAGGAAAATATCACGGGCTGATGTGATTGGCGAGAAACCATTCACTCATATTCATCAATCTGAAAGATCTCTATCTTTGATTTCTCAGTCAAACTCTCCGTCTTCTGCATCTTCATCTCCATCTTCGATTTCGCCTTCTTTGTAGAGCTCATCGACTTTTGTTGCTGCTAGTAAGATTAAGAAGGGTTTAAGTATTATTCATTGATGTTAAAAGGCTGTGGATTTGATAAACCTCAAAAATTGAATTTTGACCTGGTTTTTTCATTCTTTTATAATTATCTAAGCAGTTTTTCAAGACTTTGCAGTGTTCAATAAATAAATAAAAAAAACTGGTTTCTTCAACATTAGCTAGTTTTCTTTAGCGAGAATTTGGTGATCTGTCACCAGATTTTGAAGTTCAAGGTTTCGGAGATTTCTACGGAGTTGCATTTCTGAAACTCAATCGAAAAAGGACTTTTTCCTTCATTCTCTTCTTTAGGGTCTTCTGAAAAAAAAGAACTCCTTTTTAGAGAAAAGTAGAAAACCCATTTCTCAAATTTCAAATCCAACGCCACAAATAGATTCTCTCTCTTGATCAGCCGTGCCATGAGTCGTAGAATCATTTGTAATCCATCAATTTTGTTTCGTGATTTCGCTTCCGTACAATTGGAGGATCGACTGATTGGGAATACTCGAAGCCCATAGTATTTTTCGATGTAAGTTGGAATTTGGCCACCGTTTTGGTCTCATCAATTGTGCTCTCAACGAAGATTTGTGAGAAACCATCCGGTTTGGATCGCTCGGTACACTCAGCAGCGTCTTTGACGTGTAGGCCTCTGTTAGGACTTTTTATTTTTCTTTTTGTCTGTCTCTTTCTCCCAAGTCCCTCTCCTTCTCTTCAAAGTAACGATCTTTCCAAATCTCTATATTAATCTGACCTCAGGTTAGTGCGCATTTATTGTTACCATGTGTATTAGAATTGCTAGTGAGTTGTTGGAGAGTAATGATCTAGTATGGTGTGGCTTACCCAACCTAACGTGAGAGGGCAACATATCTTTGGTACATAGTTGGACCACGTATCTATACGGCCAATAAGTTAAAAAAAAAAACAAAAACAAAAAACTGAAAGGGCCAGGTACTAATTGGCAGCAACACATTTTTATGTTTTGTTTACTCAATTTCTGTGTTGCAAGTGTGGTGTGTTGGGTGTGCGTTGGCAGCAATACAAATTTTTTTTATGTGCTGGCAGCATATAAGAACATAAAAAAAAAAAACATGTTGCTGTGAGTGCTGTTTGGCAGCAATTAAAAAGAATCATAATAGGATGATGTCACGCATATTCTTTGAGGTGTGAGTGTTGAGCTGGCAGCACCACATTTAAAAAAAAAAATTACTTTCCTCATTAGTTAGTAAGATTTCAAATATCTCTAAAAGTCATTAATTTTGCCACGTGGCATCTAATAGCATGATCCAATGCCACATGTTTGTGATGGACAAATTTTTAAGAATTTTTAAAATAAAATTTTCAAGAAAAAATTTTAAAATTAATTTTCATTTTGAATTTTGATGTTAAATTTGAAATTTCATAATCATCCATTTTCAAAACCTTGGATTTAAGTAAAAAAAAAAAAAATTCAATTCAAACTTTTTCCACCAATCTAAAAAAGTTTTGGAATTGGATTATCGATGAAGTAATCACATTGGCAAGTTGACCCTTAGTAAAATTTGAAATTCTATTGTGCTAGTTGGGAAAGCTTTGTTTTCATCCTAGGTTTGTTGGGTGACAAACTTCATAAAGTAAGGGAATTTTATATAAAAATCTCGACAAATGGGTCGACCCTATAAAAAATTTGTCAAATCAACTTAGTGGACTCAGAAAACCCGTGCTTTGACATATCATGTGCTAACTTGGGCGGATGTCCCCTTTTGATGCCTTGTTTGATTCGATCATATAGTTGAATTTTTTATAGTTGATCCTTATAAGTGCTTTGAGGCATGTTATGATAAGTGATATCATGTTTGATGATATCTTCTTATTTTGATCTTGATTATGCATTGTTGGATATCTTTTGTGATCTTGATTGATATTGCATGTTGGAATTCCAATTGATTTCTGTAGCCCATGGGCCCATTTATCTGAAAAATGCCCCCGGGCACACCCCACCATGTTTTGCACACACTACATGCACGTTTACTGTTTTACACACTTGCACGTCCCATATAGCCAACGTGGCACTAGTGCGTGGCCTGGTCTCTTCAGAGATGCGGTGTCATTCATGAAAATCACAACTCCAGTCATGTACCTTAGGGTATATCAAACTGGGGCATCAGTACCGTCTGATCAGGTAACTCTGAAAGGTATATCGATGCACCCAGGCTGGAGCGACCTGAGCCTTTGACCTATTGTGAGCCACACAGTCACATGTCCCGATTGCCAACGTAGTACTAGTACGTGGTCGGTCCCCTCGTGGGATGCCAAACCATTTATGAAAGCTACAACTCTTGACTCGTACCCGTAGGTATATAAAAGATAATCCAAGTACATCAATTGCACTTCTTGGTCAAAACCAGTGCCTAAGCGAGATCCTGCCCTGCTGTACCCTACTGTACGAGGGGGATATACTACGTCTATTCTAGATGAGAGGTATTTAAGTGGGCCCTTGCTTAGCATCGTGCGCCACCTCTCAACTGGGGATCAAACTGGCTGTTTTTAACTTCAGAGAATTGAATCGAAGTTTTAGAGTATCACCTATACGGTATATAAAACCAAGTCACCACGTATCGAGAGGTATATAGGTGTATTTGGGCAAGGGTGGCCAGATAAAAATGCATTGCACGTAACAAGCTTAGAGTCATGAAGTCTTCCTATAGGTCACGACCTGAATTGACTATGGGTGTTCCCGGGTTGCTCAATTTAATCCAACCAACAGGTAAGTGGGCGGACCGATCCAGAATAATCAAATAAAATCCGCAATATCGGTCCGACCCAATCGGTGAAATGTATCGATTAATTTGAACCACTTAAACCAGTTGGCCCAATTGACAAATGGATCAAATTGATCAATATCAAATCAGTTGGACTAATTGGTTTCACTTTTAAAGATCCAGACCACTTTATATAGAAAGATTCGATCTTAAGATCAAATTAATTTATCTGATCAAAGGTTCAATCCCAATCAGGGGTAGACCCGTGTCTAATCTTTCTCACTTTCTTGGTCACCATAGACTTATAGTGCATTTGGATTCAATATTTTCCATCGGACTTAGGCAATTGTATAGCGAAACTTTAATCATGTGGTTAAGAGTCAATGGTTAACCTTGGTTTACTTTCAATCAGGTAATAATTGGTCCCAAACGTTCTAAACCTCCATCTGTACCACTTTGGGTCCGTGAAAAAAGTCATCTTTCTAGAGTATCATTGCCAAGTAGTCAGTCTTTACCACGAGAAGAAATGAGTACCATGGATGAAGTTGCGTTCCGTCAAATTTTAGAATCTTTTCAAGCACAGATTATTGCTTCTGTCCAAACACAAATTGAATCTCTAAAAATTGAAAAGGGAAAAGATAAAGGTATAGAACCTCAGGATGTGTTTGACCTCATTGAAAACCAAGAAGATGATCAGTTACACGTCGACCCTGTCCTAGCACATCGAATAACTCAGGTTGAAACTACTTTGAAGAATATCAAAGACCCTGATGATCTTAATCTTGGATTAGGGGCAATGACCCTGTTTCCCACGGTCCATCTGCTAGAGAAGTTCACAATGCCAGATATGGAGAAGTTTGACGGTATTGGATGCCCTATGACTCACTTAAAAGTATATGTCGGCATAATGCAATCTCAGGGTCTGAGTGAAGAACAGATGGCTCAACTTTTTCAAAGAAGCCTTACAGGTCCTGCCTACGCTGGTTAATGTCATTGGACTCATCTCGGGTAATGACATGAATTGATGAAAGAGTTTATTGGTCGATATTCATTCAACACGGATATTGAACTCACAAGAAGAGATCTAGAAACTACTAAACAGAAACCCGGGGAAACTTTCACTGACTCATTGCTCGATAGAGTGCTAAAACCACTCAATTGTGGGACCGACCTCAAGAGAAGGAGCAAGTCAAGATCATCCTCAGGAATCTCACTCCAAATTATGCTAAATACTTGATGCCTCAGTACCTCCCCACTTTTCAATCTCTTCTTGAGGCTGGAAATCAAGTTGAGGATGCTTACTGTTCGGGACTTTTTGGTAACTCGTCTGAGTCAAAACCCAAACATTTCAAACCTAATGTCAATTCCTTACAAGTTGCCAACACCTCCTTCGCACTATCTCCTCAAGCTACTCAGCCTTCACAAACTAAGCCTAGAAGACAGTTTGCCAATATTGGAATGTCTCTTAGTGTTG
Organism: Akebia trifoliata; assembly: GCF_017979445.1. NCBI lineage: Eukaryota > Viridiplantae > Streptophyta > Magnoliopsida > Ranunculales > Lardizabalaceae > Akebia > Akebia trifoliata. Next base: position 16,103,943 of record NC_141386.1, read on the forward strand.
CTTATCAAAAATGGATGAAAAAGGGATTGTTGACACCTTTACAACCTAAGCCTTTACCTAATCCTCTTCTCCCAAACATGGATAATGGGCAATTTTGTGAATTCCATCAGATGTCTGGTCATGTTCTTGACAGGTGTATTACTCTCCGACATGCTATTCAAGACCTTATTGAGCAAGGAAAAGTCACCATACCCACTCATACTACTCCCAATGTTAAGACTAACCCTTTGCCTACTTTTCAAAATCAGCCCCCTCCTACTCTGAACCTAATATCCATATCCAAACCCGAATCAATTGACCCAATTTCCTTCATTCTCCCAATTGGTCTTAACAGTGCATTCGCTCCATGTCAGAATGAGCTCGACTACCCTAAGACAATGACAGAACTGAAGAACAGAGAAATCATTGAAGCAACGGGTTGTCTCGCATATGACAGGCTTGAATCAGAATATGAAGAGATAGTAAAAATAGGCAAGTTCAAGTCATCTATCGAAGATAATTGAAGTGGCATAGACTTTAGAATTGTGTCCCTCCATTCAGAATGATGTCGTATTTTAAGTCTTATTAGTTTTTTTTTTTTAGTTTCAATTGCGTCAGTCTTTGAATTTAGTTAGTCATCTTTATTTTTGGGTTTTAGTAAGGTTTGTCAGTCTATGTTCTTTTCAATTCCAGTAAAATAAAGAAGCTTTTGATTATCATGTGTGCAATAATGATGTGAATATAAAATATAACATGAGAAATGACTTAAAGCTCACTAACCAAATTTGATAAATATTAGAATTAAAGAGTACATTCAAGAAGTGCAAATTGGTAATACGTTATCCTCAGGAGAATATGAGATAATAGTAAACTTACTTGAGAAATTCAACAATGTTCTTGCATGGTCTCATAAGGATATATGGATGAATTACACAAAAACATAGATCAAGTCAAAAGTGATTTCAAAGTCAAAGATTATCGATAAAAAATGATATAGTTGAAAGCATTGACAAAGACGCTAAGACTTACAAGTAGATCTACCATGTTTCTCACTCAAAAGAGGAGAGTTTCATTCATAAAAGAATAAAAGATTTTTTTGAAGTTTTAGAAGAGTTGAATAGTCAGAAAACTCGATCATATTTAATTTTACAAAAGAAGACTGAAGAATATTCATTCTCAAAAAAAAAATCTTACTTAACAGAGAAATCCAGATATCGAATTCCTGAAACTTTGACTAAGTTAAGCAGCATTCACCAAAGGAGGCCTTCTTTGGTCGAACCATTTTCCAATCTTACCAAAAAAAATATAACCTTCTTTAGCCTCTCGCAACCTCTAAAAAAATCAATAACCTATTTTTTCTAAACCACACCGACCAACCTTGGGAGGTAGTTGAAGTATGAACTACATTTTGACTTGATCACAAAAGAAAAAGAAATATTTGGGGTACGTAGGCAACCTGAGAAGTTACTTCAGGCCCGGTCATACAAAAAAAATTATTCTCTTAAGAAAAGTGTTATGCAAAAGGAAAATCCCCTATTGAAAGGTTCAAAAGAAAAGAATGTCAAAATAGGGGCATTAGAGAAAAAATCAAAAGAATTGATAAAAAGAAAAGAATGCCAAACTAGGGGCATTTAGAAAAAATCAAAATAATTGACAGAAAAGAGAGAATATCCAATTAGGGGCATTTTGAGAAGTTGAGCCTTATATCTTTTCTTTCTTAATCATATCCTAAGCCCACCTATTAAGTCCTCCTGAATACTAATTGACTCGATTAAGGTTCAGGGAACCAAGAAGTTGTCGAGTTGGTTATTCAAGATCATCAAGAAAAAAAGAGAAGCCCGCTAAGTCGAAAATTCGAAAAGGCGATTTAGGCAAAATTTAGGGCATAACCATAAAAAAGAAAGCCTGCTAGGTTGAAAATCTGAAAAGGTGACCTAGGCAAAAATCAAGATATCATCAGAAAAAGAAAAACAAAGCCTGCTAGATTGAAAACCTGAATAGACTATCTAGGCAAAAATTAGGGCATCATCAAACGGGAGGGAAGGTCCCATCAAGAAGAAAAATTCAGAATGAAACTTGTGCAGAAACTAGAAAATGCAGAACCATTCAAGCCACAATATTCGTTTTTCAGCCAAGAGCTCACATCCGTCGAAGACAATGCAGAACTCGAAAAAAATCAAAAGTGATCTTGAATATTGTAAGATCTTCAAAAATATGTTTACTTGTTCAAATGTCCACTAATGGAAGATGTAGAATTATCAACCACTTTGAAGAGAAAGATCTTTTATTCTAATATTTATCAAGATTTTTTAAGTCCAGCTCAAGCATTTTTCAAAAGAAATTCGAAAGAAAATGATCAATCCCTTATTGCACATATGATAACCTTAAGAGTCTTAAATTTAAGGGAATGTCAGTTCTTCTATCTGTCATACATCAAAGTCCATATTTTTTAAGTGTAATTCATTCCATCAGTCTCGTAGTCAAGTTCCAGTTAAAGTCAACCTAGAAACTAGGGTCATTTTTTGAAAGTCATTTAATTCTAAAGTTTTGTTCTTAATCACATGATAAAAAGGAAAATCTTATTTAAAAGTCCGATGAAGTCCAATGACAATTATGAATCCAGATGCATGATACGCCAATAAAGGCCCGATCTTTCAAATTTTGAGCTCGATTTTGAATCATAGAATGAATTAATAGGATTGTTTAAGTTCCTATAAATCTAAGCTCAAGAAACGTGACTTAGTAAGTTCAGTCCGAGAAACGAGACTCCAATTTTTTGAATCATGGAATGAGTAGGTTTTTTGAAGTGCCTACAAACCTAAGTTCGAGTCCGAGAAACTAGACTCCAACTTTTTGAATCAAAGAATGAGTGGGCTTTTTGAAGTGCCTATAAACCTAAGTTCAAGTCCGAGAAACGAGACTCCAACTTTTTGAATCATAGAATGAATAGGCTTTTTGAAGTGCCTACAAACTTAAGTTCGAGTCCGAGAAATGAGACTCCAAGTTTTTGAATCATAGAATGAATAGGCTTTCTGAAGTGCTTATAAACCTAAGTTTGAGTCCGAGAAACGAGACTATAACTTTTTGAATCATATAATGAGTAGGCTTTTTGAAGTGCCTATAAACCTAAGTTCGAGTCCGAGAAACGAGACTCCAACTTTTTGAATCATAGAATGAATAGATTTTTTAAAGTGCCTACAAACCTAAGTGCGAGTTCGAGAAACGAGACTCCAACTTTTTTAATCGTAAAATGAATAAGTTTTTTGAAGTGCCTATAAACCTTAGTTCGAGTCCGAGAAACGAGACTCCAATTTTAATAGGATTGTTTAAGTTCTTGTAAACCTTAGTCAAAGTCCGAGAAACGAGACTCCAGATTTGTTTGAATCATATTGAATTAATAGAATGGTTTAAGTTCTTTAGCCCGAGAATCGTGGCCACAATAGGTTCGAGTCCGATAAACGAGACTCATACTTTTTCAAACTCTAAAAAGAATTTCAAATAGGATTTAACGAAGTTCCTACATTGTTATGACTCAAATTACCTCATTGTTTAACCTTGCCATGATTGCTTTTGTTGCATAAGCACATTTCAATTTTGAATTATTATTGCCAGTTGTAGACACCCCATTTTTGCATCCGCCTGATTAATCAACTCGTCAACCCGATCGCAAGGATTCCCAATGATGGATGTGTATTCCGTTACTTTATTTTGTTACCAGATGTGTTTCAGAAATCCGGATGAGGTATCTCGAACTGACAAAACCTTAGAAATCACGCTACGCTAGGAAAACACGACCCCAGAAACATAGAAATCATCATCTTGCAGACCAAAAAGAAGCTTCACGATAAAAATCACTAAAAATTACCAAATTACCAAAATACCCCTAACCTCAAAACAACCTTAGAGCCTACGTTACGCTTAGGAAAACCCATTCGAACACATAAAATGACAAATCGGAACCAAATAAATCATTTCACCAATTTTAACAGAATTTGATAAAATTACGAAAATGCCCCTCATAAAGTTCACAACCATTTCACACAAAAAATTTCATAAATAACAAAAACTAATATTTCCATTGAATTCCTTACGAAAAATCGATTCTAAAACATCCTAGAACATTAAAAACCGACTTAAAATGTGAAAAGTCCTCTCTGGGGGCAAAACGGTAATTTCACAATTTTCATGATAAAAAATTTCGAAATTAATAAATAAAACATTAAATTATTAAATTTAAACATTAATGAAATTAATTTAAAATTTTGAATCTAAAAAATCGATCAATCGGACTTTCGGGTAAAATTGTTGAGGGTTCGTGGGATATTTCTTTAAGGACCCCTCCATTTGGGGGTCCAAAGAATTAAAGATATTTTAGAGGGGGGTTCTCCCAAAATTAAAAGTAAATCAAGCAAGACTGAAGTCAAGGTATTAAAGTCAATCAAGTAAGACTGAAGTCAAAATTAAAGTCAATTAAGCAAGACTGAAGTCAAAATATTAAAAGTCAATCAATTAAGACTAAAGTCAAAACATTAAAAGTCAATCAAATAAGACCAAAAGTCATAATAGAATTATAATTGATTAATAACTCTATCTAATAGAGTTCTAACTTAAAAATAATTCTACCTAAAACAATTCTAATTAAAACATAATTCTACCTAAAACAAGTCAAACTAAAACACAACTCTAAATTAAAAGATCTCTGATTAAACACTAACTCTATCCAAATCAACCCCTAAAAACATCTATAAATAGAGGTGCTCACACCCTATTTTCGTATAAAATCATAAACCCTAAGAGAAGTAGGTCTAGAAGCTCCCCTAACCCCCCATAAACCCTAGTTTTGGAGTCCCAACTCCTTAACTAACATCCATCCTTCAATTTTAGTCTAGAAAACACCCAAAAGCCTTCTAAAAACACCCCCAAATCCGCAACGAACTTGAAGAGTTCAGATTCAAAAACAAGGAGATACCTTACCTCGGAGATCCGAAGTCAAATCCGGAAACAGAACGAAGCAAGGGAGCACGGTACAAGGAGCTCTTTTTGTCAGATCTGAGGGAACCAAGTCCTTGCCATCGGAAAGGTAAATTTTTATTTTTATTTATTTTCTATCTAGGTTTTAGCAATGTAATTTACTTGGGACTTTAGTAGAGACCGGCTTTGGCCGGGCGGGGTTGGTGCCTAACACCTTCTAACCCCGTAACTTGATTCCCGAATTCAAATTTTTTATGGTAGATTAGTTCTTTTTATCCATGTTAGAGTCAGTATGGTTCCTAGACCACAATAACTAGGTGGCGACTCCCAAACCTCAAGGGTCAAAAGCGGATCCGCGTACCCCGCGGATCGAGGGCGCTTTCACCAGTGAGAGAAGATCTCTAGGACTTGACACGTTTTTACTCAGTTTCACACATACACACACTCACACTTGCACTTTAGTTAAGGAGAATTCTTTAAAATTCAAGGATCTGATACTGTCAGTGAGAGTTCTCACTCAATGACTTGACAACCTTTTAGTTCGGGGAGAGTTTTACGCTTAAGGATCCTAACACCCTGACGAATTGCTAAATCAGGCTGCAAAATGAACTGTCATTAGCTTTGGCATTCGGATATCGCACTATCTATCAAAATAGATTTGCTATTTAGTTTGCTTCAACCCTCTGCCAAAGAGGGGCATTTGTAGACACCCCATTTTTGCACTCGCCTGATTAATCAACTCGTCAACCTGATCGCAACGATTCCCAATGATGGATGTTTATTCCAATGCTTTATTTTGTTATCAGATATGTTTCAAAAATTCGGATGAGGTATCTCGAACTGACAAAACCTTAGAAACCCCGTTACGCTAGGAAAATATGACCCCAAAAGCTTAGAATTTATCAATTTTTAGACAAAAAGAAGTTTCACGATAAAAATCACTAAAAATGATCAAATTACCAAAATACCCCTAATTTTAAAATATCCCTAGAACCTACATTATGTTTAGGAAAACACCTTCAAACACATAAAATAATAAATCAAAACTAAATAAATCATTTCGCCAATTTTCACAAAATTTGATAAAATTATGAAAATACCCCTCATGAAGTTCACGACCATTTCACACAAAAAATTTCATAAATAATACAAACCAATATTTCCATTGAATTCCTTACGAAAAATTGATTCCAAAACATCTTAAAACATAAAAAATCGACTTAAAACGTGAAAAGTCCTCTCCGAGGGTAAAATGGTAATTTTACAATTTTTATAATTAAAAATTTTGAAATTAATAAATAAAATATTAAATAATTAAAGTGAAACATTTATAAAATTAATTTAAAAATTTTAATTAAAAAAATCGATCAATCAGGCTCTCAGGCAAAATTGTTGAAGGTTGCCAAGATATTTGTTCAAGGACCCCTCTATTTGGGGGTCCAAATAATTAATGATATAATAGAGGGGGGTTCTCCAAAAAATTAAAGTCAATCAAGAAAGACTAAAGTCAATCAAGTAAGACTAAAGTCAAAATTAAAGTCAATTAAGTAAGACTAAAGTCAAGATATTAAAGTTAATCAATTAAGACTAAAGTCAAAATTTTAAAGTCAATCAAATAAGATCAAAAGTCAAAACTCTAATAGAGTTCTAATTAAATAATAACTCTACTTAATAGAATTCTAAGTAAAATATAACTTTTTCCAAAACAATTCTAATTAAAATATAACTCTACCTAAAACAATTCTACTTAAAATATAACTCTAACTAAAAGAATTATAATTAAACACTAATTCTATCTAAACAAACCCTTAAAAAAATCTATAAATAAGGGTTCTCACACCCTATTTTCGTATCAAATAATAAACCCTAGAAAAAGTAGGTAAAAAAGCTTTCCCAACCTTTCCAAAATCCTAATTTTGAAGTCCTAACTCCTTACCTAACATCCATACCTCAACTTTAGCTCAAAAAACACCCCAAACCCCTTCCAAAACACCTTTAAATCCATAAGAAAAATCAGAAAACTCACAGATCTAAGAAGAAAATACCTCAACTTGGAGATTAGAAATCAAATCCGGTGACGGGCGAATAGCAAGAAAATACATAAGTAGATACTCTTTGCTAATGCTGAAGGAATCGTTGTAATCAGTAAGGTAACTTTCGTTTATATTTTTTTTATTATAATTATTTGTTATTTTTGGTCTATTTTGCAATGTAATCGATTTTTGGGAAAAAGCAGAGACCGGTACTTGCCGGGCGGGGTTAGTGCCTAACACCTTCCAACCTCGTAACGTGATCCCCGGACCCGTATTTTCTTTCGTAGATTAGTTTATTTGCCTTTTAGAGTCAAAGTTCGGTTCCTAGACCATAATAACTAGGTGGCGACTCCCAAACCTCAAAGGTAAAAAGCGGATCCGCGCACCCCGCGGATCGAGGGCGCTTTCAGTTATCCATTCTTCAAACCTCACTGCATATCGAAATACACACGTCTTAAGTTGGTGATTGGGTTGGATGTGTTAGTTCCCGTACCCTAAATAAGCGATCTCAATTCATGAAACTACTAAGTATCCAAGTTTAAACTTTTATTGGTAAAGGAGGTTTGTGTAATGAGCTATGCAAGCGTGTAAGTGCACAAGTGCATTTTAAAAACAAGTATCAACCCATTTACAAGCATTCAACTTACAAAAGATAAACAAAATATTACAATCACTCTCAAAGAATAAGAACAAGATACCCAAAACAAACACAAACAATTAAAGAAGTTAGTAAACACCTATTGAAATTTTTTGTGAAACTTTATAAAAATGGCCAAATAAACATGGTTTGAACCTGAAAGGTCTCCCAAGTGGAGTCGCCAAGTTCTAGACATGAGAATATTCATTTTCAAACCTCAATGCTACGTGGTTTGGAGTCACCACCAATTCTTTTTTAGAAATGGGTGTGAATGGGCACTCGAATCAATTTTTTGAAAATCATTTTTTCATCTTATTTTAGTGATTCTCATTCATGGAAAATGTATAGTCTACCTAAGATCTAGGTAAGGGGATTCAGTTAGAGAATGGGAAAGGTGTTAAGCATCCTATTTTTTCCACCTAAGGTGACTACCTTTAGATTTGGCCATTTTTGAAAAGATTAATATAATAAGAAAAATGCATGAGATGCATGAAGTGGGTGTGTGCACATGGTGTATATGTACCTCTATGAAAGATGATTTAATGTTAGTGTTGACATGAGGAATATCCTATGGAAGAGGATCCTATGAAATCAACACTTTTTTGCATGAGTTAAAATATTGGTTTAGGATTTTAGAAAAGTTCCATGAATGCCCTTAAATCCATAACTTTAATGCATGCATACTTAACTAGAAACTTAGTGTTTTAGCCCTATCAAGAGAGTTACACAATTCTTCATCATTGCTAAGCATGTGTGGTGTGTGTGCATAATGTACATTATGATGTATGAGATCAGATGGATTTAAAAAAAGACTTCAACCTCCATCTTTTCAATCAAACCGCCTCAAGCATTCCATCTCCAAGGTTGAGGTTTAATCTACTCAGGATGAAGGAGGGTTCTCCATTACATCCTAAGGCTTCTAAAAAAAGAAAAGAGAAAGATAGAAGAAGAAGATGCAAAAGTTAAAATAAAATAATATAAAACCTAATCTACACCCACCTTATCCCTTTGGAAGTTTTGAATGAACTTGAGCTTCTAGAGAAGAACTTGAAGGTTGAATGATTTAGTTTAGGGTAGAAGATGGGAGTTGTTGAGTAGAAGATTGGGAGATGAGAGAATGAGTGTAGATTTTTGTAGAGTTTTAGGTTGAAAGATGGGGGCTTGAAAGCATTAATTATTCATAGAAAATTAAGATATTTATAGAGTTTTTGAAGAACTTTTAGGGATAAAGTGGTCCAATCCTAAAAATAAAGAGAATGTACATGAGGTTTAGGTTATTTCTTTTTGGATTCTTCATTTGTATGAGGGTAAAGATGACATTTGTGAAGAAATCCTAAAAATATTCTTTGATCCTTGGTTTTTTGGTAAATAAAGGTGAGAGAACAAAAAGTACTTTTGGGAGGATAAATAAGGGGGTGACCTGTATAAAAGTGGAGTGGTAGGTGAAAATTAGACCTTGGTTCATTTGTAAATAACTCATAAAACAAGGGTAAAAAGTATATTTTTGAAATGGACCAATAGGAAAACAAAAGTATTTTTGGGAGGGTGAGTAAGGGAGTGACATGTATAAATGTGAAGTGATAGGTGAAAGTAGATCTTAGTTCATTTGTAAATAACTCATAAAGCAAGGGGTGGATGTGTATTTTTATAATATACTAATGGGAGAGCTCTATGTATGTACTTGAAGATTCCCATCTTTTGAGGGTATAATTGAAAACTTTCTCAACTTTATGAATTATTACCAAAGACCCAATAATGCTTTTAGGTATGACCAACCTTTTTGGGAAGGGCATTCTTGAATTTTCACAAGGGGGAGTTGACTATCCAATTAGATAATGCATTGGGTATTGGGGGCTTATGAGAGATCAACATGTGTCATCTTTTGAGGAGGTGTGAGAGAATGGGCTTAGAATGGACTTGCTATTGGGCTTAGGGGATGGACTTGAGCTATGGATTATGGGTATTATGGCTATGGACTTAGTTTATGGATAATAGGTTTAGAGATGGACTTGGTTTATGGATATGGATCTTGGTTGGTGTGGGTTAGATCGGTTAATGGTGAACGAGATCATGATGGAGAACGGATCGATCAGATTGGATCATAGAAGTAGTATGGAATTAAATTGGGTTAGGGACAAGGTTGAGCATGCAAAATTATGTGACATGATGCATGTATGCATGTATGCATGAAAATGATGCGGGTCCGTTAAAAAACTTGAGTTCTAAATCGGAATCAATTTGAGGAAATTTGGATTTTCCTAACGGGTTCGTGAAAATTGGGATGTCTACAGATAGTCTTTGATCGAGTCAAGTTTGACCGAAAAATTGCTAGTGGAGTCACCACTGAAATCACCTCGACCCATAGTCCATTAAATAGTTCAAAGGGGTCAGATTGGTAAATGGGGATATTTTGAAAAATGGGAGTCACCACCTAGTTTAGGTGTATGAATTAAAAATAACTCCAAATGGACATAGATTGATCCACAAATCAGAGAGATGGTGTCTTTTGCACTTGCCTGATTAATCAACTCGTCAACCTGATCGCAACGGTCCCAATGATGGATGCTTATTCCAATGCTTTATTTTGTTACCAGATATATTTTAGAAATCTGGATGAGGTATCTCGAACTGACAAAACTATAGAAACTACGCTATTGAAATCGCTTCGACCCCCGGCTGTCCGCTAAATAGCGGATTAGGAGTCCGATCTACGTATCTCGGGGATTTTTAAAAGAATAGGGAGTCACCACCTAGTTTAGGTCTAGGAATCAAAATTAACTTCAAATGGATATGGGTCGGTCCGTGGATTAAAAAGATGGGTAAGGGGTCAGGTTACGAATTTCGGAAGGTGTTAGGCATCGAACCCGTCTGATCAAGATGATCAGTCTCTAGTACGATCCAAAAAATATCCTATGGTCAACATTCAAAGATTAAAAGTCAAATTAGGATCCAATCATCATCAAATTGCATCGGATTTACTAAACAAATCCTACGGTTAAAATAATTACATGATTTAATGAGGCATACATGGCACCAAAAATTAATGGATCAATTCAATTATATTTTGAACAATATGAAATCGATTTTCAATGCCGTGTATTAGTGAATTGGCTCATTGATGATATTTTATCAAAGAGATTCGATTTTTGAACCGTTACTTGCATTAAATTAGTGAGTTTTTGAATCCATAAATTTTAAATCTTGATTTTTGAAATGTCACGTGTATTAAAATTAATGAGTTAAATCACATGCTCGATTTTATAGGAAATCTCAATTTGAAATATCCAATGCATACAAAAAATCAATGAATCGTCATACGTCCATTTCGTGGGAAAATTCAGCTTTAGATTTCAATGTACACAAACTCAGTGATTCAACTCGATAATTTTGATTGAAGAAAAATTTTTAATTGTCACGTGCATCGAAATTAGTGAGTTAACTCACACATTTATTGATCAAAATAATTCGATTTTTAAATTATCACGTGCATAAAATCAGTGGGTTAACTCATAAATTATTAATCAAAGAAATACGATTTTTGAGTTGCCACATGTCCTAAAATTAGTGGGTTAACTCACAAATTTTGAGTTGTCACGTATCCTAAAATCAGTGGGTAAACTCACTAATTTTGAGTTGTCACGTGTCCTAAAATCAATGGGTTAACACACAAATTTTGAGTTGCCATGTGTCCTAAAATCAGTGGGTTAACTCATAAAGTTTGAGTTGCCACGTATCCTAATAATCAGTGGGTTAACTCACGAATTTTAAGTTGCCACATGTCCTAAAATCAGTGGGTTAACACACGAATTTTGAGTTGCCACGTGTCCTAAAATCAGTGGGTTAACTCACAAAGTTTGAGTTGCCACGTGTCCTAAAATCAGTGAATTAACTCATGAATTTTAAGTTGCCACGTGTCCTAAAATCAGTGGGTTAACACACAAATTTTGAGTTACCACGTGTCCTAAAATCAGTGGGTTAACTCACAAAGTTTGAGTTGTCACGTGTTTTAAAATCAGTGGGTTAACTCACAAATTTTGAGTTGCCACATGTCCTAAAATCAGTGGGTTAACACACAAAGTTTGAGTTGTCCCGTGTCCTAAAGTCAGTGGGCCAACTCATTGTTCAATTTCATGGGAAATTTCGATTTCCAATGCACATGAAAATCAGCGAGTTGACTCATTGATTTTCCTTGAAAAAATCGATTTCTTAATTTGTCATGTATTCAAAAATTCATGAGTGGATCAATTCCAATATTAATGAGTTAACCCAATTTGATATTAGTGAATTGAAAAAATTGATTTTTTTATTTTTCATGTATTCAAAAATTCATGAGTTGATCAATTCCAATATTTGCGAATTGACTAAAAAAATCGATGAATCTACTTGATAATATGAACACCCAATGAGCCGATCCACTAACTTGATACATGCGAGTTAATTCAATCAATCTAAAAATGGACAAATCGCTCCATTAATATTTCGGAAACTTAAAAGTTGCCATTAATGCCACATATACCCCAAAAATCCATGAATTAATTTGGAGGCATTTAAATAATGAAATCGAGAATAAATAAATGAAATGAAAAATAATAAAATAAATAAAAATAAATAAAAATAAAATAGAAATAAAAAAATAAATCACCTATTGATCGGAGAACAATGAATCAATTCCTTCAGGCGGGATTCGAAGACTCATGAACACTCGTTGCTATAGAGATCGGAGAGTCGAGTGTAGAGAAAGATGTGTTCTTGCCAACAATAGAGAATACTTAACTGGGCAAAACGCGAAAGAGAGTTGGGATTTCGATGATGAGGGCTGTGTTGTAGGTTCAATGATGGAAGAAGAGAAAATATATATATATTTGAAGGGCAAATGTATGCCAATTGAGGGAGATAATGGTGTTATTTTGGACCAAGATTGGGGCTGCTAATGGAGGATGGTTGGGGCCGTTAATGGAGACTGTAATGGTGTTGAAACTAAAGGTAAATGGGGCTGCTAATGGCGGTGATAATGATGCTAAAAATAATGGTAAATGGGGCTGCTAATGGAGGTGTTGATGATGTTGAAAAATAATGGTAAATGGGGCTGCTAATGGAGGTGTTGATGATGGTAAATGGGACTGCTAATGGAGGTGTTGATGATGCTGAAAATAATGGTAAATGGAATGGTAAATGGGGCTGCTAATGGAGGTGTTGATGATGCTGAGAATAATGGTAAATGGAATGGTAAATGGGGCTGCTAATGGAGGTGTTAATGATGGTAAATGGGACTGCTAATGGAGGTGTTAATGATGTTGAGAATAATGGTAAATGGGATTGCTAAAAAAAGTGATGAATGGGATGGTGAAGGGCTGTAAAAAACGTGGTGGAAGGGGTGAAAGGAGAGTTGTAAATTAATGGAAAAGATGGACTGTGTATGTGTGCTTTAATGGAGTTGGGGGCAGCAAGCTGTGTTGTTTGGAAAGTTGCATAGAGAGATCTGAGGATGATTGGAAGAAGATGGAAAGTTGTAGAATTTTTAATGGGGGAGGAAGAAGATGGAAAGTTGCAGGTTTTTTTGTTATGGAGGGTAGTTAAAAAATGTCAGCTAGAGTCCCCTTCAATGGTCCCTTGCCTTTTCCTTTTATATTGGTTCTCCCCAAAAATCATGAGAGAGGGAAAGAGGGAGAGATGAGAGAGTGAGAGGAGAACATGGGTACTTATGAGGAGGAGTTAGAGACGTTGGAGAAGAAGATGGGGGAGTTGGAGAGTGCCCACGTTTTATTCTCTCTATTTTTTTTTTTTAAATTTTTAATTTTTAATTTTTTTTATTTATTTTGGAGAAGGAGAGGTGGTGATCCTATCCTGCTCGTACTACGGTAATTTCTCGCTAATGAGTTGTGATTGGTTGAATTTTATTATTATTATTATTTTTAGTTGAATTTTGGATTCATTGACATTTTGATTTAATTTTTATGTTTTAAATTAAATTTGAATTTGTGTTTGGTTTTAAATTTTGGATTAAAATTGTTAGATTAAAATTTAATTTGAATTTTGATTGTAATATTGGTTATTGGCGATTTGATTTTGTTTTGATTGGTTGATCGTTCGATTTTAATTTTATTTTTACATTTTAATTGGTTGAGTGATTTTTAATTTGATTTTTAATTGTTTAATTTGAATTTAAGTTTTAATTTAAATTTTAAACGGGTTGATTAATTTGCATTTTAATTTGAAATTTAAATTGATTTTAATTTTTAATTGGTTGTTGATTGGATTTCGATTGGTTAAGTTTTGAGTTTTAATTTGATTTTAGATTGGGTTCGATTTTAAATTTTAAATTTATTGATAGAATTTGAGTTTAATTTTGATGGTTGATTAGTTGAAATTTTTATTTTGGTTGATCGAATTATTATTATTATTATTTTTAATTTGAAAAATATTTTTGATTGGATTTAATTGATCGATTTTAATTTTAATTGTTTGATTTTAATTTGAATTGTTTGGATTTTTTAATTTGAATTGTTTAATTTTTAATTTAAATTTAAATTTTAGTTTAGATTGGATTTCGATTTCCATTGTCCTAGGGATCAGGATCTCTAAATTGTAGATTTGGATATTGAGGGGTATTTTGGTCTTTTGGCGATTTTTACAGATTTTTCTCGAACTTCTTTTTTTTCATCGATTTGGTTCTCGTTAGACTCGAAATCACATTCTGAGTGCAATAGAGGTACTTTCGAGATTTTCGGAGGTCCGAGGTATATGAGGGGTATTTTCGTCATTTTGATGAATTTTTTACAAATTTTTATAAATTTCTTTGTTTTCATCCATTTGGGTCCCGTTAGACTCGAAATCACATTCTGAGTGCAATGGAGGTACTTTCGAGACTTTTCAGACATCCAAAATTTATGAAGGGTATTTTCGTCATTTTTGTAATTTTTACAGCTTTTTAGGGATTTCAACGTGAGATTTCTTTCAGTCACTGTGTGAGTATTTCTAAGTTTTAAAGTTATATTTTTCTAGCGTAGCGAGGTCTCTAAGTTATCGAATTGTGTAACGAACCTATGCGTACGTGCTTACTAAGTCAAGTGTAAGATGTAGCGATCCTAAGCGAGCGTAAACTTTTATGTCGAGTTGTGACGAGTAGGGGGATGAAAAGAAACTAGAAACAGAAGGAATCAAGCAGTACTCACAAGTCTTCGAGTTCTTTTATATTCATCATTAGGAATCCATCAAAATCGGGTGACGAATTGTTGAATTAGGCAGATGAAAAAATGGGGTGTCTACAGATGCCCCTCTTTGGTAGAGGGTGGAAGCAAACTAGATGCCCAATCTATTGTAGTAGATAGTGCGACATCCGAATGCCAAAGTTAGTGACAGTTCATTTTGCAGCCTAATTCGACAATTTGTCAAAGTATCCAGATCCTTGAGGGTAACCTCTCATTGGAAAAATGTCTGATCCTTGAATTTTGAAAAATTCTCCTTGACTAATGCGAATGCAATACGAGTGGACGGGTGTGACATTGTGTAGTGATGAACATAAAAATTCATGCAACATATTTTTTTTATTTAGAAAATCAGATAAAACTGAGTAAAATCTGAGCTGGTCTGAGTAAAATCCAAGAAATCCCTCGGTGGTGTCTGAGCAAAATTCGAGAAAGAATCTCAGTGGGTCTGAGCAAAATCTGAACAGGTCTGAGTAAAATCCAAGAAAACCCTCGGTGGTGTCTGAGCAAAATCTAAGAAAGAATCTTGGCGGGTCTGAGCAAAATCTGAGTAGGTCTGAGTAAAATCCTAGAAAACCCTCAACGGTGTCTGAGCAAATTCGAGAAAGAATCTCGACGGGTCTGAGCAAAATCTGAGCAGGCTTGAGTAAAATCTGAGAAAACCCTCGACGGTTTCTGAGCAAAATCTAAGTAGGTCTGAGTAAAATACTGAAGTAAAAATCTCACTCCACTGGAATCATTTTTTTTTTCAGATGGTCAAGTCAACTTTGAACCTCAGGGGTTTTCAAAAAATGCTATCAAAAGGGTAAACTTTAATTTCAGATTTTCCTTATCCTTTGGGGCTGGATTTGATCAGGCTTAAGAACAAAAATGCCCCTAGTTTGATAGGACATTACACTAGGGATAATTGAACATATTTTGAAATGACATGCCCCTAATGTAGGGGGAAAATAAATATGCTTCCAAACTAAAGGAGAAGTGCCCCTCAATATGAAAATTAGAAGTCTTAGATTACCACAAGTGCAGTAAGGATTCATTTTTAATTTCGACTTTATTGAAGATCATAAGTCAGGCTCATCTGTTGGAAACAAATATTCAATTTTGAGATTCATCTTGGAGATCACGTTCTTTCCCCTTTGGCTCGCTTAGGAAAGTAAACTTTTCCAGATCAGTCGTAGACGAGATACATGTGACTTCTAAGTTTTTTGCCTGACTTAAACTGGGTATTGAAGCTTGGACATTCAGATTTCTGATGCTTTGACTCGGCTCGTCTTTGGAGATTCTCAGCTCGACGAAGATTTTTTTTTATTGCTCTATCTTTTGCCTAGATTGCCTGT
This sequence comes from Akebia trifoliata, assembly GCF_017979445.1. Lineage (NCBI taxonomy): Eukaryota > Viridiplantae > Streptophyta > Magnoliopsida > Ranunculales > Lardizabalaceae > Akebia > Akebia trifoliata. Next base: position 16,120,105 of record NC_141386.1, read on the forward strand.
TCAGGTTTTCAATCTAGCGAGCATGCTCTAATTTTTACCTAATTGTGCCTTTTCAGGTTTTCGATCTAGCGAGCTTATAATTTTCTTTTTCTTTGCTCTGATTGTTGCCAAGGCCATCCTTTCAGATTTTCAACCTTGCGAGCTTGCCTTAATTTTTGCCTAAGCTGCCCTTTCAGATTTTCAACCTAACAGGCTGTCTTTTTTTTTTTTGGACTTCTGGAGTTACTGTCTGATCACGCTTACTATTTTTCTCGACCTTTTCGTGCGGTACTTAGGAGGACTTGCATAGGTGGGCTTAGGAGTAGGCTAAGAAAGAAAGGAGACTTGAAGCCCAAGAACCCGAATGCCCCTTGTGTGGTATTCCTTCAAAATAGTTTTCTTTTCCTTCCCCATTTTGACAAGTTTTTCTTTGCGGGAAACATATATATATTTTTTTTGAACTGGTCGTGCCTGAAGTAACTTCTCAGGTTACCTACGTACCCCAAAATTTTGGGATCAGACCAAAACGTAGTTTGAACATTTCCCTCTCCTGGGTTAATTGATCGGGCTAAGAAAGAAAAATGTTTTTTCTATTTTATTTTTTTAAAATGGCTACAAGAGACTGAGAATGAGATATTTAACTGGGTGACAGGAAAATTGGTTCGACCAAAGATGGCCTCCTCAAATGTAATACCGCTTGATCTGGTCAAGGTTTGTCTGTTCTAGTAATTCGATGCCATCGTGATCTTGGAGTTTGATAGCTTTCCCAGGCAGTACCTCTTTGACAATAAAAGGACCTCCCCAATTGGACTTGAATTTGCCTCTAGGATCGAAGATGGGTGCTCAATTTTCTTTAAGTACGAGGTCTCCAGCTTGTAAGTCGCGAACTTTAACCCTTTTATCAAATGCCTGAGCGACTCTTCTCTGATAGGCTTGCACATGGTACAATACTTTAAGTCATTTTTCATCGATTAAGTTCAACTTTTCGTACCGGTGACGAATCCAATTTGCTTCTGATAACTGACTTTCCATTAGAATTTTTAGGGATGGGATTTTCATTTCAGCTAGCAAGACAGCTTCCATTCCGTACACTAGTGAATAAGGGGTGGCTCCCGTGGAAGATCGTATCAAGGTACGGTATGCCTAGAGCGCAAATGGTAATTTTTCAGACCAATCCCTATGCGATTGACACATCTTCCTGATGATTGTCTTGAGATTCTTATTGGCTGCTTCAACTGCTCCGTTAGTCTGGGGACGGTAAGGTGATGATTTGTGATGCCGGATCTTGAACTTTGAACATAAAGAGACAACTTCAGATTTGAAATGTGACCCGTTATCAGAGATCAGTTCAGAAGGTACCCCATATCGACTGATAATATGTGTTTGGACGAACTTGGCAACTTTGGATGCAGTGAGAACAACATATGAAGTGGTCTCTACCCATTTTTAAAAATAATGGATGGCCACGAGAATGTATTCATGTCCATTCGATGCTTTAGGTGTGATTTTGTCAATTATGTCGATACCCCAAACAGAAAATGACCACGGTGAAGTCAAACCAACTAACTGAAAAGGAGGTACATGTATGAGATTAGCATGTACTTGGCATTTATGGCAGGTCTGGACCAGGTGACGACAGTTTGTTTCCATTGTTGGCCAATAATATCTCTGTCTCATGATTCGTTTGGCTAACATCTTCCCACTCATATGCGGTCCACAGTCTCCGAAATGCAACTCTTCCATTAACCGTTCAGCTTGATTTTCGTCAACACATGACAAATGAATTCCATCATAAGACCTCTTATATAAGTTTCCTACGCACAGGATGAACTGGGATGCGAATCTCTGTAGGGTTTGTCGTTCTTTCCTTGACGCTTCAACTAGAAACTCTTATTTTTCCAATACTTTCTGGATGTCAGTGTACCATGGTTTTCCGTCAGGGAGTCGAATAGCGATGTCGACCTGATGGCAATATGCAGGTTTTTCTTTGATTTCAACTGTGATAGGCCTTAGTTCCATGCCTGAAGACAAATGGATCATCGAAGAAAGAGTAGCCAGAGCGTCAACGAATCTGTTCTTTTCCCTTGACAGATGTTGGAACAAGATGGCTTTGAACTTCTTTACTAAATTTAGCAGATACTTGTGATAGGGTTTCAGTTTCACATCCTTAGTTTTTCATTCTACCAATGACTGATGTATAACCAAGGCTGAATCTCCAAATACTTCAATTTCTGTGATACCCAGATTCAAAGCAGCCTCGAGCCCGGCGATGCACGCTTCTTATTCAGATGTATTATTAATATTGGAAAAAGCTAACTTAATAGCAATCGGAATGTGACATCCTTAAGGAGAGAACAAGACAGCCCCTATTCCATACCCGTTTTGATTCACTGCTCCATCAAAGTATAACCGCCATACTCTATCTCGCGATTCTTCTTCAAGGTTCAGGATATTTTCATCTGGGAATTGATCGGTAGGTCTTGTTCCTTCTACCACTGGATTATCAGCCAAGTATTCTACTACCGCTTTTCCCTTGATAGACTTCTGCGTAACATGCGTAATATCGAATTCTGATAACAACAATAACCAACGTGCAGTTCTACTTGTCAATGTCGGCTTCTCGAAGAGATATTTTAAAGGGTCCATCCGAGATAACAGAATAACTGAATGAGAGAGCATGTAGTGCCGAAGCCTTTGAGTAGCCCATGCTAATGTCAGGCAAGTCTTTTCGAGAGCTGAATACTTTCTTTCATACTCTAACATCTTCTTGCTGATATAGTAGATGGCCCTCTCTTTGTGATTGTCTTTGTCGTACTGTGCTAGCATGCATCCCATAACTTCTTCTGTGACTAACAAGTAAAGGAGAAGAGGTTCACCTGGGGTAGGCAGAATCAAAATGGGCAGATTTGAGAGGTACTCCTTAACTTGGTCGAAGGCTTTTTTCCATTGCTCATTCCATACTGTCGACTCGTTCTTCTTGAGAAGCTTGAAATATAGGTTCGCACATATTGGTGAGTTGAGCGATAAATCTGCTGACATACTGAATTCTACCTAAGAACCCCCGAATCTATTTTTCAGTCTTAGGAAGTGTCATTTCTTGTATAGCTTTGATTTTTCCAAGGTCTACTTCGATCCCCCTTTGACTGACTACGAATCCAAGTAATTTTCCAGAAGTCACTCCGAATACGTATTTTTAAGGGTTAAGGCGTAACTGGTATTTTTGGATCCTTGTAAGAAACTTCTCTAATGTAGCGACGTGTCCCGATCATTCTTTAGATTTCACTATCATGTCATCCACGTAGACCTCGACCTCCTTATGTATCATGTCGTGCAATAAGGTCGTAGCTGCTCTCTGATAGGTAGTCCCAACGTTCTTCAAACCAAAAGGCATGACTTTATAGCAAAATGTTCCTCATTGTGTGATGAATGACGTCTTTTGCATGTCGTGAGAGTCCATCTTTATTTGGTTGTACCTCGAAAACCCATCCATAAATGAAAGCATGGCGTGCTCTACTGTATTATCGACCTATACATCTATGTAAGGCAACGGAAAGCTATCCTTTGGACTGGCTTTATTTAAATCTCTGAAGTCCACGCACATTCTCACTTTCCCATCTTTTTTAGGAACTGGAACTACATTAGCGATCCATTCTGGGTACTCTGCCATTTCCAAGAATCCAGCATTGATCTGCTTAGTGACCTCTTCTTTAATCTTCAAAATCCATTTTAGCTTCATACGTCTGAGTTTCTGCTTTACTGGCCGAGCATCGGGATGCAATGGAATCCAATGTTGAACAATATCCGTACTTACTCCTGACATGTCCTCATACAACCATGGAAATACGTCCTTGAACTTGCTAAGCAAATCCATTATCCCTTCGCGTTCCTCGGGAGATAAGGTGACACTCCAATTTGAATCTCTTGAGGATTATCTTTAGTCCCGAGATTGACTAGTTCTGTTTCTTCCATTATAGGTTGAGCTCGACTTTCATCTTCTTGTTCAAGTAGTTTAATTAATTCGATAGGAGTTTCTTCATCAGAAGACTCGTCCTTCGAAGTTAGATTATCAGTTAAATCATTATTGCACTCGGGGTAATAAAAATTTCTTCTATTTCATTAAAAATAGATGGGGTGACAGGACTTACTACGGACTCAACAGACTCAACATGACTAGACTCGACATACAACAAAGGACTCAATACATGGTAATTGGAAAGAGACCCGACTGCGGGTTTGATTATAGACTGTGGGTTATGAGCACCACTCTTGACTAACAAGACTGACACGTTTCTTTCTTCGAGAAACATCTGAGTAATATTGAGTGAATCCACAGTTGTCTACCAATCATCTGCTCCTTCGAATTCTTCAGATGCTCTATCTTCTTCCTTGTTAGGCCAACCCATCCCAAAGAAAATCTCAAATCCCGGCTGGCGGGGGTACCTATGAGGTGATTGATGAAAGGTTATGGAAAACCACAATAAGGAAAATCTTCCCCTGCTTTCACAAAATGCCCATTCAGGGTTTTGCGATAAGCTTCATGTTGATTAGGTCGATGACATGTCCTTGCCTCCTCGCGTTCGCCTTATCTTTTCTTATCTTCCAATATTGGGCCCAGTTTTCCTTTGTAGGTTCGTACCCCAATCCGAATGTCCCAACTACTTCTTGAATGGCTAGTGCAACTTTGATCCCTTGTTGTCTACGACCCAAGCCCATGTCTGGGAAAAATCTCATGCTTTTGAACATGTTGGCCACGCTACAACTGAACGTATTATCGATGGGTACCAGTTCTTTCGCAGAATCGTCCCATTGAACAACATGAATATTTTCAAATTCAAACCCGCTGAGTTGTATTTCTTTTTGTTCAGGTTGAATTTCAGATAACGATTTATCCTTGATTTCTATATTGTTCACAATCTCCATAATTTTGGCATCCCCATGAAGTGTGATTACCGAACCGTCCTTGATGAATTTAATCTTCTGATGCAAAGTAGAAGGTACGGCCTTGATCTGATGCAGCCACGGCATCCCTAGTAATAGATTGAAGGATGACTGAATATCCAAGATTTGGAATTCCACTGGGAAGTCTACTATACTCGTGGATATTTGTAGCTGCAAAGTCCCTAGTACATCCCTTTTTGTATTATCGTAAGCTCTAACGCCTTGGCTAGTTGGTTTGAAGTCTTCTATCTTGAACCCGAGGCAAGTTGCGGTTTTCAACAGACAGACATTTAGTGCCCTTCCATTATCTACCAAGACTAGAGGGACTCTCATTCCATTGTAGTCAATTGTAATATGTAACGGCTTTGTGTGGCTCAGCCCTTCTTTTGGGAAATCTGAATCTGAGAAGGACTGACTATTTTTAGCATGGGTTGCCCCTACTATACTAGGCTAATTGATCCGGAGATGTGTTGAGGGAAACTTGGGCAGCGCTTAATACTTTGAGAACAACTTCCCTATGAGCTGTGGAGGCCATGAGTATCCCCAAACTGTAATGTTGGTGCTTACCTTTTTTAGTTCTTTGATCACAAGATCATCCTCTTCAAAGGTTTCTTGGATGGGGTCTACTTTTTCCTTCCTTGCCAGGGCTGCTGGATTGTCAACACTGAGTTCTGGTGGCTTAAAGACTTTCTTCCTCCTCGTGTCATGTGCTTGACTTCATCACAAAATAGTGGAAATGGCTAGTCTTCTTCGGCTAATAGGTAAGGATCTTCATCTATTACAGAGAATGGGCTTTTTGAGATCATTTGTGCCAAGAGGTGGCTGGTATATAATACTATCGTAGCGAGATGGGGATAGACAGTATGATTCATCTTCAGTTAGATCAAGTGACTCATGGCTTGTGATATAGACCTCATCATTGAAAGCTATTTCAACAAAAGGATAACTGGGTGGTTTGGTGTAGATTGGGTGGATGAGAGAGACTGGGTCGAATGATAGTTGGGTGTTTGAAACCATATTCAGTGTTGGC